>NC_057763.1:44486511-44796140 GCF_010389155.1 Erigeron canadensis
TTTTCTCTTTTTAAACTTTCTCATTAATTTTGTCATGTATTTACATATTTTTAGGTACATCTTTAAACTTATTAATTAGGTTCTGTACGTGATATAATAAATATATACAACTTGTATGATGAATATATATACGAATAAGGACTAACGGATACTTTGTTAACAGCTTCTAAACGGTATTAATTTATTAAAACGCAGGTCATGCTGATTTACATTATATATATTTGAAAGTGGGAACCACGTCCACGACTTGCCCCTTAGTGATCAAGTTATAAGCTTTCGCAGTGTTACTAACAAACACACATCCTATTCTACAACGTGTGCCCAACATTTACTTTGAATAGGTCGGATAACGATTTACTTTATTATGGACTTAAGCGAACCGGGCATTTAACGAACAGTTAATGGATTACTTGAGTTTTTATTCATTTGTTTTTTAATATAAACATATATGTAAATACAAAGATATGTTCGTTTATATATATTTAAGTTAAGGCCGGGAACCGTACACAACTCCAGTTCATTCATTTATATGTTTTTAGATTCTTTCATAATATTGATTTTGAATCATAATACTTTTATTATATATGATCATTTGGATTTACTTGTGTTCAATTCGCTCATGAATCAGTAATATTGTGATACATATAAGTTTGCGTATGATTTAATCTATGTAGTCTGTCAGTGGGGTCCATTGTTAGCGGCGATGTCGCCGCAAATAGTGGGGTCCATGGCACGTGAAACGGTCGCGTTGAATCTCTGCAGTCTGTCAGTGGAACCCACTATTTGCGGCGACGTCGCTGCTAATAGTGGGTGGTGGGGTACCCTGTTTGACCTGATCGTGTTACGCGCTTCGTTCTTTATATGATTAAAGTTGTTAATATGTGTGAAATAAGTATTATTGTTAATAGTATTAATAGTGGTGTGAAATGGATAATTGAAATTAAAAAATGGTGTGTATTGTGAATGAGTAGTTAAAAATTAAAAGTTTTATGAGTATTTGAAAAATACAATTAGTTACGATGGTTTAAAAATCAATAATATTAATTAAAAATACTTTTTGGGCGTAATAAGTGAATTGTATTATGAGTAATTAGCACAATACCCACGCAATGCGGCGGTAATCGTCGTGGCGACGGTCTGGTGGTGGGGGCGATTGTTAGTGGCGGAGGTGGTGTCGAATGGTGTAAGTTATTGATGTTACAATAATTGATGTAAATGGTTAATGGAGATATTTTGAAAGATAATTGATTGCTAGTATAATTTAATTATTAGCTAGTGTTAAGTGAGTAGTGTAGATAAAAACATTTTAAACGGTGTTGCGTGTAAATATCACACAAACTTCTACATTTCTATAAATAAAAAGCTATTATAAACGGTGTAAGTATCCGCACAATGCGGCGGTAGTTGTTGTGGCGACGGTGTGGTGGTGAGGGCAACTGTTAGTGGCGGAGATGGTGTTGAGTGGTGTAAATTATTGATGTAAAAATAATTGATAAAGGGTTAATGAAAATATTTTGAAAAATAAATACTCGTAGTTGATAGTGTAATTTAATTATTAATATTAAGGGATAGTGTGGATAAAATATTTTAAAGGGTGCTATATGTAAATATTATATAACCTTTAACATTTTCTAAAGAAAACTATTTTTTTTATCTATACTACGAAGTATATCAATAAACAAACCACTCTTCTTTATTTTCAACTCTTTACTTTTAAAATACCTAAAATACTCTTAATTTTCAACACTTTCTTAACTTTCACACTAAATCTACCAAGTATATCCCTAAAATATTTTACACTCATATTTATCCAAATTATCTATCTCCTTTATTAATTAATTTAGATATTTATATCTAATATCTCTACAACATTCTTAACAAAGTTATTTACAAAAGATAAATCTCTTAACCATAAAATAACTACACGATCATTTACGTCAATTACTTTTATATTAATAATTACATTGTTACCACTACCGCCACTAGCACCACCTGTTATCGACATTGTCGCCGTATTGCGCGGGTACTCATCTCGTAGTATAGTATAGTATAGAAAGTATAGATAGATTAACTATAGTTCTATTTATCAATGGTCACCAACTTTTCAAGAAAAAAAAAAAAGCTAAAGTACTGTAGCTACTAACATATACATGGAAAGTGCAACAATCATACCGAAAGGGATATTTCTGTTGACTTTGACGCAGATAAAATATACGTAAATATTTTGATATGTCACACTTTGTATCATTTTTCTAAAGCACGATTATGTAAATTTTGTGGACCATAATCCCCTTCGATCGCGATGTAAGTTGTAACGATGACTGCTGACATTTGAATATATAAAATATAATATTAATTCAAAATAAAACTATATATTATATTTCAATCAATTAAGCTCATGGTCTAAAACTTTAATTCCAATCCAAGTTTTACAGCAAAGAAATATATATAATTTACCATCATTTAATTCTTACACTGCCGTTTATACAAAACTGCACAACTTACCATCAAAATGGTCTGGTAGTCATTATTTTTGATGTCCTAACATAAAGTATCATCAGATTCGAATATTTTTAAACATGCATGTAAATGCATATTACTGTCATGTAGATTCGGTGACATACGATCAATACAATAAATATTTATACATACATAAATGTGATGTGGACAATATATAGATATAGTGAAGATCGAGAAGGGGAATTGAACGTACTTTGGTTTCGAGCATGACCGCACAAACGTTATCGGTATGATTAATGGCGGTACGTACGTAGATTATGAAGTGATGATACCACATAGTGTAGAAGGATTAAGCTTTAGATTCTTATGGTGCTGAAATTAGGATTGTTATATAAAAAATTCTACTCAAGGGAAAAATGGAATACCCGAAAACATACATATATGTTTTTCTTCAAAATAATGTTAATCGAAAACAAGAAACCATGCATGTTTTCCTATTTTTAAGTTTTAACTACATTTTTAAAACCTATTCTTTTTTATGGTTTTCTAAAATTTATCCACTTTGACATTTTAAAAATGAAACTTTTTTCGTGTTTTCCGAACTTGCAAATAAACTTATTCTCAAAATGTTTAAAGGTAAAAAAAACCCTTCTCATTCTTTTGAAAAATAAAAACGAAAACATAAAAATGTTTTCAATAACTAAACATGGCCCTTAGAGCATCCACAATGAGAGTTCAAAAGCTTTTTATGAAAAACTAATCCATAAAAAACTTTTGCTCAGTCACTAACAAAAAACTTTTTATTTCAATGGAGGAAAAACTTTTAATTTAAATCAAAAGTTTGATAGAATAATAAAAAACTTTTTGAAAAAATCTCTCCCTTGGAGATGCTCCTAGGATTTTTGTCTATGAATTTGCATTTCTATAGATCACTACATTTTCACTCTCGGATGATCACATGGTTTATGAAGTGTGTGTTATGTAATTATCTTAACCAGTTAGCCGTAACATTGAGCGACAAGTACACGTTATTGTAAGGAACCAAAGGCAGCAAAAGCAAACACTTTTGGCTAGAGAAATAGACCTCCATCGCATATAAAAACTTAAGCTCTGACATTGATCTATGTAAGGAAGCTATCCCCTAAAAGAACATTTATTAGTTCACTAGGTGAAACCCGTGCGTTGCACCGGTCTTATTTTATTTCTCGTCGATTATTTGTGAACTACATACAATACAAAGTTACAAACAATCTTATAACTTGAAGTAAATAGTATAACCCGCCCGCTCTATATATAGATACATATATACATTGGAGTAAAAAAAAAGCAACAAAACAGAAAGTATTCAGCATAATTACAAATGAAAGTGCTAATCAACCAGGTACAACATGAGCATTCTTTAGTTTAGACATAGTTAAAACGTGTAAACAAATTGTATAGGGACAAACTTCTCTAGTTAATTTCATGTTAAGGATACATAAGATTTAAAAGGATTAACAAAAAAAATATATATAGTACTTAAACTATTAATCTTAAATATGAATGTGTGATGCTAAAAAAGAACATATGTTAACATGTTAAAATGATGTGATTAATCTTTGTCATCTATATTGAACCAACCTCGTTTTTGCAATCACAAACTGGTCTGCCACTCAAGAATCAATATCTTGTGTGATACACTTGATAAGGAGATCCTAGTTATCCTGAAAATGGAAACCAATTTTTGCCACTCGAGAACCGGTGAGTTGCATGGACTAATTTGGTTTATAGCTAATCTTTCGTAAATAACATGCAATTAAAGAATGTTGCCCAAGATCCATTATATATGTTGCATATATAATTTGTTCTAAAAAAAAGCACATTAAAAACTTAAAAACTATGAACAACAAAATAGGGATATCGCTAAGGTATAACCAAAAATTGACATGAACAAATACAACTACTTTAATATATGCATATGAAGAAAAACTATCACTTGCGTGTTTTTGAAACAGTAGAGACAAAGAAGGAACGACAAAACCATAATAAAGACCCTCGATCAACCTACGGGTTTTACTATGTCATGTTCACATGAATTACTACCCGTTAATGGTTTTTCTATAAAAAAAAAACATTTATAATCTATGTCTACGCATATAACTAATAATCATATGCTGAAATTACAGACCAAAAAACAACTATTATCTAAACAACATCTGGATTCATTATCTATGCGTTGCATCGACTCATAAAATAATTTATGCCATGCTACTTCTAAGTTTTGATACTATCACTTTGAATGTTGTTTAGATTGCATTATTGTCAAACTTGTGCTTCTCTGGATGCTCATTGTCAAGATTATAAAGGCAACAAATATAAATCTGTCATGTGGGATTTTAATAATGGTGTTAGTCACTTGAATTTATCAAAGATAAAATTACTATCGCAGTAAATCATTTTTTGTCGACAACATAGATATATTCGCGCCACCTTAGCTAGTTAGGATCCGCGTGTTGAGCGTTTAGTTATGAACAATTTCAATATAGAAAATATGACCTCATTCAAGGATATGATATTTAGAAAAGTAAGAAACTAAATGTCATATCTAGAGTCTCTTTATATATATTGCAATAAAAAAAAGGGTAAATGCCCATGACCCTTAAGTCCCGTAAATGAATTTTTTTCTCTCAAGTCAGCGGCCCTGTAACGTTGCCTAATAGTGACACCCTAGAAATCTTGGCTGATTGAATATGCTTTTGCAGGGATTCGAACTTAGGATGTGTTCCCACCAAATCACTTTTTACGGGGACATGTGACCATTGAGTTGTAACTCAGATGGTTGTATATGGAAGGGGATTCCCTCAAGTTCCTCCAACTTCAAGGGCCAAGATTCAATTATTATCATTGATTCTTGGCCCTTGATTTTCAATCAAAGGAAATCAAGGGCCAAGATCCTCCTGGGGAAACTTGAGGGAATCCCTTTCCGTTGTATATGTATTACAATGCGAGATGTTTATTTATATAGTTTTGTAAAGGGATAACTGCAGAAAATAGAAAACACCTTTCGACCAATTCACGAAAATAGCAGTGACCTTTAAAAGTTTTACTTTTTAGAAATGAACTTTCATTTATTCCCGAAAATAGTAACATTTGACACGCGTACATGATGACATGGACATTTTTTGATTACGTGTCATTTTTTAATGACATGGCATACTATATAACTACAGAAAATATAAAAGACCTTTCGACCAATTTATGAAAATAGCGGTAACCTTTAAAAGTTTCACTTTCTAGCAATAAACTCTCATTTATTATTGGATTACTTCAACACCGACGACGGCGGTGTTGGAGGTGGAGGTGGTTTCTTCTCAATTTCTTCAACTAATTTAGAAAACGACGGCGATTTGTTCGAGTTCGAGCTAACCTCTGGACCTCCGTTATCTAGATTAATGTCATCTGTCGACGAACTATTCTTAAACGGTCCAGATCCGGCCTATGAAACTCTCGTCTCACCTTGAAGTTCCTCAGAATCTCCCTTCGACTAAAACGACGACGTTTTGACATCTAATTTTTTTTCCTTGAGATAGACGAATGAAGAAGAGCTAGATCTATGTCTCCTTTAAGATCTTCATATACAACTTTTCAGCTTTTTAATGTTTGAAATAGGAAGAGACTCAACAGATATCAATAAAATTAAGCTGAAATTAGTTCCAGAAGAAAATGACGAGAAAAAAAAATCTTGTCAGAACCAAAACTGAAAAGGAGTCATGTCATTTTTTGGGGGAAATGACACGGCTGATAAAAATTACTTAATTAATAAATAAAAAATAATGTTATGTCATAAAAAATGCCACATAATTAAAAAATGTCTACGTCATCATGTACACGTGTCAAATGTTACTATTTTCGTGAATAAATGAAAGTTCATTTCTAAAAAGTAAAACTTTTAAAGGTTACTGCTATTTTCGTGAATTGGCCGAAAGGTGCTTTCTATTTTCTGCAGTTACCCTTTTTTTAAATTAGAAAGTGTTTTCTGACAAAAAGCATACCTTTCATCATCTTCATTTTAATATAACCAAAAAAAAAATGATTTTGAAAAAAAATTGAAATAAGATATGACTTTGAAAAATATATTTAACAGTCTTAGATTATAGAAATTATGAAAAATAATAAAAAGAGTTTAAATATGTTAATAATGTGGAAATAATTTATATTTATGTTATATATATATATAAATGAGAAAACCTTAATTTCAAAAAGTAAAAGTTTGAACCTTTAGTTAAAGTTTATGTTTTAATTAGAGTCATTAGATAAAAATATAATGTCATATATATTTCCTAACCTTTTTAGACTTAAATTTAATTTAATATATTTAAATATGATCATTAAATATGAAAAATAATTGTTACATTTTATATTAATAATTATTTTAATGATATAATTATAAAAAATAATTCTTAACATTATATTATACTTTTAAAATAACCTTTTTCTTTACATTATTATATTTTATGTTGTTTTATGTCGTACATTTTATTATACTATGAGTTTTTATCAGATTTTTATCATATAACGTAATAAATATTGGTTATAAGTATTTAATTTGATATCGTTAGTATCTTATGATATTTAGATAAAAGATATTAATATTATTGATATGTATATGGTGCCTAAAATAATCAATAATAAAAAAGATTGTAAAAATAACAACATCACCATTTTTCAACATCTTTTATCTATGTTTTAGATTACGATATTATAAAAATTTAGCATGTCATTAAGTATCTATAATATATATTTAAAAAAATAGCAAGTAATATCTACATTTAACTTTATACCATCATAAAAGATATAATTAACATACATATCCTACTAATAAGTTTTGATACAAAATATTTTAAGATGATACCATCGAATTTCAACATGTCTTATTTATAACTATCAATTATATTATAAGTCAAAACGACTAACTTATGGAATCCAACATGATTTACTCTCATATAGCTCATATTAAGGGAAAAACATAAAGGACATGAATTTATATCACTATAATTTTGGATGATTTGGAACATAAATTCACGCTCGTTTGATCGTTTCCACTTTTGGATTATAAATCATATTTACTTATTTAGTATTAACTATTACTTATTAATATTAGTTAAAATAACATCACCAAGTTAGTGGCTTGTTGGTGAAAGCCCAAACTTTGAAATCGTAGGTACCACGTTTGAAACCCATGCCCCTTATTTTTTTGCCATAATATTAGCTACATATTTTCGTATAATACATATGTAGGTGATGTGATGACTATACAGGTGGCTGACATGTAACTCATAAAGATGTGACCGTGATGCTGACTTGTCTCTCGGATCGATATGGTAACGCCACGTAGGAAATTGCTGATATGGCAGGCTCAGAGAGCGCCACACGAGCTCTTTGAGATAGCCTTTTATATATAGATATAGATTTTCATGATATAACTAAAAATTAGAGAAATAGACCTCCATCGCATATAAAAACTTAAGACTTCCATCGCATATAAAAACTTAAGCTCTGACATTGATCTATGTAAGGAAGCTATCCCCTAAAAGAACATTTATTTGTTCATTTTGATGATATAACTGAAAATTACACAAACAAGCACGATTAAACTTGAATCTCCATCAATTAGTCCAAACTAGGTGGCTTTATTCTATATATTTCTATAAATCTAACGGTACAAACAAGTTTACATTCTCAGAAGTCCTTAGCCTAGACTAAAAATGATGATGTACCATACTTAAGCCTTTGGAACCTCCGGCTCACTTATAGTCAGCAAAGATTAGAGCAGATTAAGATGATAAAGAGGCTCCGAACTCTCCGCCTGACTCGTAGACAAATAGTACAATAGCATGTGCACTGGTACGAACAGCTCATGCTCGTGTCTCCTAGGCCAACCATTTTGGCACAGCTGGCTAACGGTAACGAAGATTTGTCGGAGGATACCGTTAAGCCGACCGTTAGGCCCAACTTTCGGGTCCTTCGGCCCAACTCCTAAACCCTACGTAGGAGGCCTATAAATACCCTCCCGGGGTCTTGAGAAAAGGACAATGCATTCAACACACATACATATATACTTGGTGGCGTGAGATCTCTATGGTCTCATACTATCGAGGAACCGCCAACAAGCCATAAAACACTCATCACTACCCTAAATCCATTTTCATATACGAGATTAAACCTCTATTAATTTAGGTGTAACTTTACGCTTAAACAAAAAACAAATGCATAAACATTAGCCCCTCCACTTTAAAGACATGAAAATTGATTTAGTGTTGCTAACACAAAGAGCATCATCAGAACTATACAAATTAAGTATACAAGATGGCTAACACTAAAGTTCAAGGGTACATACTCAAAACCCAGTGGCCCATAACTAATAATAAACAAAAAAGGGCCAACATGGTTCATCTTCATGACCATGCCCACCATAAACCACAATTCCATGTTACATATAGTTTTCACAGTAAGATCACACAAAACCGCACAAACGAACCAAGCAATTTCACACACCAACCACTAACTTTTCTCATCAAAAATTGCAGCACCGAGGCCTTCCTCTAGCTAAATTATCCCATAAACAAACCATTTGTCTCGGGGATTGGTAATGTGCTGTGTAGTAGTTATCCATACACCCATATTGACAAAACTTCCCATGATGCGAGTATTTGACTGGAGTGGTGCTGTTAAACTGCTCAACCCACATTCCCATGCTCACATCTTCCATTTTGAATATCTATCAAGCAATGAAAAGAAAACATGTCAAACAGGTTAAAGAACTATAGGTCACCCAAAGTGTATTGAAATGCATAAAGCCTCTATAATTGCTATGAGCCTATGACAGAAATGTTAAAAGTTTTTAAAACAAAACTTAGTACATTATTCATTAAACTCATAGAGCAATTGTCTTCATGGGTCAGCCAACCTGTTCTGAACCACGCTTTTTAGTTATGACTACCAGTTTAGACCTGCTACTCCCCTCACACATTTTGCCTCTAATAATAAAGGAAATTAATTAAGAAAGGGATGTGAAATGGACCCTGAGTTTTCTTTTGGCGTGTTGGGATATGATGAACTTGGCTATGTCGCTGGAAATTATATATCCTGGTCCATTTGCATAAGTTGGATATACCGCTTCTGGCCATTCCTGCAACATACAAGTAATAACTCACCTTCACATTGAGAAAAACCAGTAGTATTTAGACATTCACACTTGATTTTTATTGCAAATCACAGTTTTTGAGAGATTGAAAGAAGCCCCACTTTTTGTTAAAAAGAGCATCCTTTATAAATACATTGTGGGAATGTAGAGGCAAAAAATGACATTGCACCATATCCTCTTTGTCCAAAACCAACACTAGCTGATCTCTTTTGCAACAAAAGAAATATTTATTTAGACATGTCAAAACAGGACTGGACCATGCAGGACCAAAAATATGAAAATATTTCAGAACCACAATTCATTCCTATCTAAACCACTCCAGTCCCAGACCAAACAGAACATGAGAATTCCTTTGAAAAATGTAATCCAAAAGCGACATTTAATGTTTGATTAAACAAATTTTAGAAAAATATTGGTTCGGTTTTCGACGGGCCATGAATGTGTTTTAAAGAATATCATGAACCATTAAACGAATTGAGACCCAAACCAAACATGTCCGGTTATGGCTCAGTTTTGAAAACTTTTGCACACCCCTAGGTTGGTAACAATACATATAGTAATCCATCTTCTACAAATTTAATGATCGAATGTTGACCTCAAAACTGACTGCCCATTTGCCATGTCTTAAAGGTCTGTGATACAGATTCAGATTTCCCATATATAGAGATTGTTGATGAGGGACTCTATCAAGTTCTTTCAAGATGGTATCCACTCTTGTGAAAGTGTCATCATCAACTTTCATTACATATGCAGCACTGACATTTTGGACCTGCATTGCAAGTGGTGGAACCAGATATAAGATGATTGTCACGCATCAATGGCTAATATCGATATTATAGAAGAAGGGGTTAATGAATCTACCGCATATTCACAGATGGCTATGGTTTTAAGCACCACAAGCTCATAGTGGTCCATAAATGTTAATACAACAATATCTCCGAAGTAAGCAGCCTCCTTTTTGAGAACTGCATTTTGCTCCTTCCTTGGACTCTGCAGTTTGATACAATTCCGATAAGAACCAACAGAAAATCACAAATACCTAAGAACAAACTAATATAATTGACGGGAGAGGCAGATTGAGAAAGTTAGAAAACCATTTCCGGGGCTTGGCTGCAATGAAACAAACCAAAGCCAGGGGAAACTAATTAGGTCATTTTTAAACATTTCTTTTTGGCAGCAGTCATTAGTGAACAATGTTTACTATCTGAATCACTTGTTTACAAAACATGCATATTATCTAAATACATAGGGGTTTCGTACCTGACTTTTCATGTTGTACTTCTTGGCCCATGACTTAATTGTACATTGCAAAACATCAACATACATGCATAAACTGTTTAGATATTACATGGTTTCCTAGTTTTCTTCAATTATAATTTGTTTTGTGTCAGATACTGGTTAAGAAGATGCTCAATGTGCTAGTAGTTCAGTTAAACTATAGAGTTGGAAAGAAAAATATTTTTTATTCATTAAAATATACCCCAGAGTTAAAGGGATCCATACGCCATGCAGCTGAAAACTTTGTGCTAACTGCCAAAGCGTCTAATATCAGCAATAAGATAAGATGTTATAAAGTTAACATATGATCACTATGTGGTTCTTAGTTGCTACTTCTGAATTTGAATCCAAGCCATAATCACATGGTAGTCAGATACCAGATATTCATATAAATTACAGTGGCTCAAGGGGAAGGAGACTAGGGAAGTAATTCTAATGCAATATAAGCCATCAAGCTTAGATATAGATACTACGTTTATTTAGATTTCTTACCAGCGCAACAAAAAAGCGAACTGCTACATCTGAGGTTTTGATTGCCAAAGACTGCATCCATGTCTTCCTAATAGCCATGCGCTCTGCGAAATGATTGGTAGCAGACAAAATCCCAATAAAAACTCGTATAGGATGGTGTGGCAAAGGTTTAGCTTTCCATTTCTCTGACATTTCTATGACCCTTTGTGGTGAAAAGCTCGGATGAGAGGCTGGGAGGGATGTGGCATAAACAGAATGAACATCTACATCCCCTTTAATTGCTAATCCTGTTGCATCCTCAAGTGTAAACCCCTGCAGAAGAGACAACAGCTTTTTAGAAAACATTTGAAGGGCACTTGTAGGTAAATATATACGAGTAATTAGGACATCTTTCTCAAGTGTATTTTCCCATCATTGATGTTCACTACATCAATTTATAGTCATAAATGAATGTAATCATGTACATAAAACTTGATAAAAGATATATTATGGACTTAGAGTAACATACTGTACGATAGGGAAATGATGTCACATGTCGGCCTCCGACATTTACATGGTATCCATCAAGTCCAGCACGTATGGTCAAGACAAACAATTTACCCTCCACAAAAGGAAATGGCCATGTCACTTCTGGTTTCTGGGCACGTCCTATAAATCGCTTAAACCACGATGATGTCCGTGATTCTTTTGAATCGACAACATCATTACGCATCCATTTTTCACATCTTGGAAATCCATCAACTGCCAAAGACAGTACATTAAAGACCATAGTCTTCATAAAGGAGAAAAACTACGATAAACATTAACATATATAAGCATCATTGTCCTTGCGACATAAAGCAAGACCAAGCAATAAATAGAACATCCCACAAATTGCCAATATGCCTAGCAATAAGCTAACTGTAAGGTAGAAGTATAAGTGCTACGACATGTTCATTAACCATTCAAGACGAACTCTGTTCAAAAGCCTGCTTCTTCATTGATAGCTTATGAGTACGGTTTTCACATTCCATGCATCAGATACATGACATATTCAATTTCCAAACTAACATAATGATAGAAATGGCCTAAAAGTGGCAATCGATATTAAAAGAAAGAAGTCAACATATTAGACATTCAGAGATATAAGCAACCAAGCATTATACCTACCATATATTCTTTCTAGTACGAGTATGTTATAGCAATATGCTTACCAAGCATGTCATCATCGCCTTTCGAAGGCAAACCATCGCACCTCTGAGCTGCACCCCATTGCATCCTATAGCAAGTATTGTGTTCAATCACCGGTTGATGACTCCAATCACCCCTCAATCGAGGGTTCAAATGCAAAATTTTCGGAGGATCCTCTGCAACTACAGACTTTAACCCCTGCAACTCAACCTTAAACTGTGAAACCAAAACCAATGGATCACCAGCCTTAACTCTCGCAAGTTGAGGAACATACTCATTATGAGCACGATGAGGCGTTCCCACTACTGTAATAGAAGACCCAACAGCAAGACCACACGGAAGGAACATCATCCTATCTCCTTTAGTCAACTCTTCACCACTAACCGACACCCAAGGCGGACACCTTTCTTGCTTCCCTTCAAGCACTGACGACAACTCCGTCTCCTTTTCATTGAACTTATCAACCTCTTCCCACGCCTTCAAACCTAAACTCCAAGCCTCATCCGCCATTTTCTCCAACCCCGACATATCTTTAGTCCTATACCTTTGTTTCAATATATTCCCAGTTAACCGCCCGTATCTAAGATCAACAGGCGGAAAGCCATCATCTTTATCCGAATTTTCCTCATTTAAACTCTTATCAACTACATTATCATTTCCTAAAGCCGATTCACTAATTTTTTCACGATATGCAGATCTTATCAAAGGCAAAGTACTAGTACTACTACTACTACCTTCTAACGCGTAATTCCTAACATCCTCAATACTACTACTAGTCGACACAATACTACCCGATGTATCAAAATAATCCGGAAACTTAAAACAAACAATAATCAAATACAATGCAGCTAAACCAAACAATATATGAGGCAGTTTTACCCTTCTTAAACCAAAGACTTCACTTCTTGACCTCTTCATCATTCTCATTTGATATACACATCTATATACACATTTAAGCCCTAATCTTGGAAACCAATGTTGCAAAATTTGAAGTAAAACAAGTTGTTAAAATAGATACAGATAATTATTATGTATATAGATAAATGGGTAAACCTAATTTGAGATTTACCTTGAATGGAAAGCGGTAAATTGTAAAAAAGATGCGAAATTTGAGAGGGATTTGAAGGGAGTTTTGATTTTGAAGAGATGGGGATTCAAGATTCGAGTAAAATAAATGTGAAAAGGAATGTGGGGGTGAACGTGACGATGAGTAGGTGGAGCAACCTTTGTCTAGGAGCATATACAAACAAGTTACTTTTCATACATGTTACATACATTCTTGTCTTAAAAAAATGTTGTCACATTTGTTTTTTGGGGTAATTTGAAGCGAAAATATCTACGTGTGTTACCTTTTGCTATAACAATATACGAGTAATAATTATATAGAGTCACTATTTTTTGATGGTAATGTTATGTTTATGTTGTTTGGGATGAGCCGATCGAAATCGAATCTATTGGATTTAATAGATTTATTTGTTTCGAAGTCGTTTGTGTTAAATCTCTTTTTTCTTCGATGAGCAATAAATACCATTTTCCTCAAGTTTTTTTTCACGTAACTACAATTAAATCTAATTAAGGACCCTAGTGTGGATCCCGTACCGACTCTATCCCAATCTCAGGATCGAGAACGATATTCGTGTTTAATGGTTTTTGGGATTGTGAGGGAGACGGTATCGGGAAATCACGTACTGCGATTTCGTCTCGCTTCCTGTACCAATATCGTACAACGTTTGAGTGATTTTCGGGAATGCCCATCCTCAAAACTAATTAGTTCAATTCATAACAAGAATGTAATCCTATAATCAACAAAAGTAACCAAAAAAACATAACTTCATTTTTGAACTAAGTGGTTTCAATAGAATTGTTGCAACACGATATCTTCCAAACATTTAATAATATTGACACCATTCATATATATGCTAGTATATGTAAATCTGGAACTGCCATTATATCTGACTATTATAGGTATTTCCAATGGTAGTTCATTCCCACTTATGGCCTTATAGGTGGTACACAATTAAAGAGTTGATGCATCTAACTTGCTAATTCAAAAGTTGTCCCAATTATTCAAAATCAAGGGTGTCCTATTAAAGAGTTTGTTATAGCTCACGCGTGGCGAGTTATTTTCGTCGAGTTTGTAATTTTAGTTTAAGGCCCAAAGACGTTTTCGATATTCTGCTAGTGCCCGTAGTGTGAAAGCATTCCTATATCGCGGATAATGCAGCATACAGTTCCTCATGGAGGCTCCAGTAAAATTCTACAAAGTAATAAATGTGAATCGAAAATTAAAACTATGTAATTGCTCAATAATTGGAGTACTGTAACCAGTTGTATGAAATGAGATTCAAAGTTACTTGTTGAGGGAAATCTCCGTTATCCATTTGTGCATTAATCAAGGTTTTTGCAGCTTTGTGTAAGGGTATCGGGTCTCTCTCGGCCTGTCCCCCAGCCATAAGCCCAAGCATTGCCCATGAGGTTTGAACCAAGTTTGCCTGGTTTCCATCCAACGGTGTGTACACTTCACTTGTACAAGACTTGTAGCTCTCCCCCCAACCACCCTCTACATTCTGTATCGACAATAAGAACTTGACACCTTTACGAACCGTTTCAGAGTTGCTATATGTTTTTCCAGCAGACTCTAAGCCTACCAGTGCAAAGAACGTGCCATATATGAAGCATATCCCCCAATAGCCATACCTATATATAGAGTTTTGCAGGCTTTTAGATCAATATATATAACTTTAGTTTTATCTTTTGCTAAGGAAAGTAATATATGGTACCATGAACCATTCGACAGTTGTCTTTCCTCAAGATAGCGCACTGCTTTTGCTACCGAAATTTCTATTTCTGTCTTCCTATGTGTTGGGTGCAACCTTTTGAAGGCTTGTAGAGCTTGGATTATGGATGATGTGTTCTCAATATGCCTGATTAGACCATCCAAACATCATAAATGTAATTTAGCATAGATATCACTGAGAACTCACAAAAATGACATGATTTTGCAAGAGACGTTACTCTCTTTCAACGACAATGTCGGCGAAAACTTCTGAGGGATTGAGTTTCTGCAAATGAATCATATAAAATTAGCGTTTTTCTATCGATCTCTAGCTAGGATATTTGATAATGTAACATATGTACCTGTAAATATGGTTGTGGAATCGGTGTTTCCCAAGTAGCAAAACCTCCGCTAGCAGGAGACTGTACATGAAAAAAGAAATTAATAACTTCATATAACCACTCATTATTTGCTTTTTCTCCTGTAATTTCATCTGGCATTTTAGATAGCAATAGAAGACACTGCAGACAATGTTAAATTTGATTTATGGTTAGAACAATTATTTTCACAAAACTTAAGCATAATAAAAAAGTGTTTATGATATCACTTTGAGGGCTTCAGCTGAACAATCTGAGACAGGCCAGCCATGATCTTGATCAGTGAATGTCCATGCTCCTTTACTAAATTGTCGACACATTTTACTGAAATCTCCAGTCGGGTTGTTCTTGATTTGCGATTCTTTGATATAAAAATTGGCTTTTTTAAGTGAATCCCCATATTCTTCTGGCATATTACTTGAGATTATAGCTTGAGTTGCGAATACACAATCCCATAATTGACTACCAAAAGTCTGCACCTTCATTCCATCTTCTGATAACCACAAGAAATCGGGCACTCTAGCCAGGTGGCACTTGAACTCATCCCCATTCGGGTTCTCAGCCCACCAACACATCATTTGGAAACACTGCATACAAAACCAAACAATAATGGTCATACACATGACTTGCAACATGGTTGGTATTTGCAGTTAGTTACCCTCAATAATATATATTTTTCCTTTTAGTATAGGGATGACACTAACTTGAGTGACAGATGGGTAACAAACAGAATAATAGTGAATTGATAGTTAACAAAGTGAAGGTACAAAAACATATATCAGCAAGTAGTTTACTTTAAGGCGTTAATTGTAAGTCTAAAATGAGCCCAAATAACCAAAAATTACTAGTGAAATCTATCAACACTTACCTTTTCAATACATGCCATGGTAATGTATCGAGTCTCTTGAGCGTTGTAACGAATCAATTCAATTGCTTTCTTGAGTGCTCTTTCTCTAAATTTGGTGAAAGGCCAATACTTGAAGATTGGTTCGCTAATATAGTGAAGACCATCCCACAACATATCTTGGATTGTTGAATGAGGGTAAAAGAGATCTTCCTGTGTTACAAAGATGTATATATATGAGCCTCCACATTACCTAAACAGTGCATATATACATGCTTGTAAAAATCATGATCTTTGACAACCTTGCAACAATCATGGCGATGTTTATTCCAATTTATCTCATCATAAGGAATACAGTGAATCTCCTTTCTTAGATCAAGAACAAGATCAGTGATCGGACCATGGAACTTTCTCCCATACAAATACGACATTGGCATATAGGCCGTCCGACAATAGCACCACATTTTTGCTACATCAAGTCAAATCACTGGTGAGAAAGTGTTTCACTTGGCTATATGGTGAAATTTAGCATTAAAAGGTAATCTAAAATCATAATTAATAAGAGGAGTAACTTTTTTAATTTCTATTTTCTATCCTATGTTCCCTTTCTTAATTAGCCACTTTCTATATTTAAGCTGTCACAAAAATGTAGAAAACATGTTGTCACTGTATGTTTGTGTCATGCCCGCTTGGCACTAGTAGTGACAAATTTATACTTCTATTGAGACATACATCAATTTCATTGTATTATTTGGTTTTTAGGTTAAACAAAATGGATATCTACTTTAATTACCAGGATGAAAAGGAAATATTTGGGGGAAAATCCAAAATTCTGGAGGCACTGGGTTGCACCCCTCCCATTCATACACTCCTAATACCTGCACAAAACAACATATTTATATGATAAATAAGAATACTAGAATGGGATCAAGATTCTTTCAAGTTGGTTTTCTACATGATATAGGTCATATATGGTGTATAGTTTGTGAGAGGGACAAAAAATGAGACCTTCATTGTGAGCGTTCTGTTTTATTAAAAAAAGATTTTTTTTTTTTAGATAATACATATGTCATGTCGAAAACGAATTTGAGAGGATATTGATCCCAAAGGACATGGAAAGAAAGGACGCAACGAACTATGAAATCCGCTAAAACATATCACCGATAGATAAATTTTTCCCCACGATGAAATTGAAGTTGCACCACCATGATCAAGTATCCACTTCCTTCCTCTGCTTACTGCACCATTTTTGTCATCTGCTCCTTCTCCTAACAGCCGTAACGATATGTAGTTTAATGTGGATCCCATCATGGTACTATGTCCCTCGATATGGAACCCCCACCCTCCATCTTCATTCTAAAAAAATATTAACATTTTTTCTAGTTAATAAAAAGGGGAGGTGATCCTTAAACAAACAATATGTGCATCACCTTAGTGGTACAATTTACGGCAGAAAATTTTTGCGTAAGAATCATTACCCTAATAATATACTGTATTAAAATGAAACACGATAAAAGAATTATTTCTACAATCCTTACTTGGTGGTTGTAGATGTAACGTATCAACTCTTTCTTGTGTTCTTTGGTTAGATGTGTATTGATAGTCCCACTGATGTACAAGACAATAATCTACACATATCAAATTTGTTTGAAGTTTTAACTAAGCTCATCGGATGGTATTAATTATCAATCATTTTGAGTTTCACGGAGTATTTGTAACAAGAAGCTCCAGTATGCACAGGCGTACAGCTACAAGCTAGTTACAGCTAATTTTGTCATTCATACCCTCTATATGGGGCACGCATCTGGGATTGATTACTTAAATAGACAAGTGCTTATTGGGCACGTTTGGAAAACTTACAAGAGGCGGAGTAAAGAACAAAGGGCCAGCATGTTCGGCTGGCCAATGGCCATCTTTTGCTTGTATAGCACAATTCAGCCGGACTGCTTTTCTCACTGCTATTGTCACTGCTTCATAATTCACTTCCTCCTCCTCTTTCAACCTTGCTGGCCGTATGCTTAGTAGATCTATTCCGTTTTCCTTAATCAACTGCGCATATATCACGTATGTTTATTAACATTAAACATATGCCTTATATATATATATATATATATATATATATATATATAATAATTAGAAAGGTTGTTTATATGCTGCAATATAACTCTATCATTATAGGCAATTTAGTGACATATTTTAGTCAATTCCAAGGGTGTTACAGTTGATTTTATGCTACTTCCCTCCATATATCAGGAGATCGACCATCTTAAATGGTCAGACCTAGCTAACGGTTAATTTGGATCACTAAAACGGAACACTGGAGTGTCATCGTGCCACCAGTGGTACCATCCGATCCACTTCATGATTATTAATTTTGTTGGGATTTTGCTCTCATGGTTAAATATACTTTTAGCCATGACTATGTTCTATAAGTATTTCATTAATTGTCCTCCCTTTCACATTATGGTAGACCAAATTCTGTATATATGCTAGTGAATCCTAATTAGTTAAATGCAAAGATCACGTGATTAAAATTACTTGTATCCGCATGAGTAAATCACTAGATGCTTGATAACCTTCCTTTTGTCTATTCAAGAAGTATTGACGAGCATTTTCAACTTCTTGTTTTTCTTCAGAGGTACCCGCAATCGGATCAAACTCCCAAGTTTGGCGACCAACAAAGTTGTTGGTGCTAAACAAGTAAGGATCCTTCCCTCCCTCTGCTATCTTCAACTTCCACATCTTCTGTGTTTTTGCTAATGGAATATATATATATATATACTTCAAATCGAGAAGAGACTTCTACATGTTATGATGTTATCTAATGCTAGCTGTTCGTGGCTCTTTTATAGTGTTGTTTAATACTCACATATATGGAAGAAAATATAATAACTCGTAAAACTTAAGGTTTTTCTATTGGCCTATTAGGTGCGGAGGTGCCTATGGACACAATAATATAAATTAAGGGTAACGGATATGTGATCGAATTTGATTTATCCATATGATCAATGGAACAAACCAATGTATACTAGGAAACCTTCCTTTTACCCGTAAAGGATATGTTGACATACATTTTTGACTTCTTGTTGCTCTTCCTTTCGTCCGCCAAAAAAGTTGTTAGATGCCAAACTAGTAAAGATGGTTGCCGTGACAAATTCTCAAACTTTCACGTTGTTTATTTATAAAGAGTTCTGTTAGAGAAGTGATAGTGTTTTCTTCAATCTTAGCTTCGGCTCAAACTAAAAGTATACAAGATAAGTATGTTATTCATGATCAAGTTGAAGGGCTAAAAGTATATTTCACTTGAAGATAAAGGGTCAAATATGAGTGGGTCTTATATGTTCAATACACCCGTTAGTACTTGATTATTTGCAACGTTCATTTTACCTTGCTAATAATCTATATACACCTTCAGCACAATGAACAGTAGAGGATCACCAAAAAATAATAATAATAATATCATATTGAATCATTCGAGATGTAGATCGTTTTTTGTATTTTGCTCCCTTTATAAGGTATCCATCTATTATCTGTATTTGAACCTAAGTAATCTATAATAAATCCTTTAATTTCTTGTTAAATTTATCTTATATTTCATTAGTTTAGTTGTTGGTACTTTATTGATTCATAAATCTTTTCAAGTTCAAACTAGAAAAGTAGCTACTCGCGCGTTTATTGGGTCTTGGTTGTAACACTCATTGCGAATTGTGTATAGTCGAAATGGTATTCAACCATTTCGCACCATTTCGCCTGTTGATATTTGTGATTGATAAAAGTTAACAAGGGGTAAGGGTGACGGCCCATTTACCGGGAAAAAAAAAAATTTCAAAGAAAACAAATAAGGAAAGAGGTTTCTTTTAGAATGCCGAAATACGAGGGTCAAAAAGACTTGAAGACAAAGATTCCAGGGAGTTATGTGTCAATATTGTAAAAGTAATAGTACTACATGTTTTTGAGCCTTAAAATTTTGGCCCAATTAAAAACATGTTTTTGGGCCTTTAGAGCCATCGCCTTCACTTCCTAGTTCTTACATACTACATCTGCCCTGTCCCCTGGTCTAGCTCAATAATAATTTCCTGTTAACATAAAGGAACATCAACGTATATGCAATAAAATCCCACAAATTGCCAAAGAATTAATTATGCACATTTCGTGACAAAATCAAGCAGTAACGATTGCATAGCGGCTTGACACAACCAAAGGCCCCTTGCCACCTCAATCAATGTCTCTATGTCAATCTCGAGTTTCACCCCACATTTCTTCCAAATAACGGTCACATTTGGTTCGACTACTACCATTAGCAAGCAAACCGGGGCTAGCTCTCTTGGTTCTAGCCGGTTGAGCCTCAACAGACCCATGGTGTTTTATGTTGTGTCTATACTCTGATGCCACATGTTCAAATACTTCCACATCAAACATGTTGAGTTTCATCTTTGGGTTCATTTTGTCCCTCACAAATGCGAAGGGCAGTTGATCTCTTGGGTTAAATGCTTCTAGTTCGTTAAACAAAAGGCATGAAAATAGATTGCTAGTCACTCCATGCTTCCTTAAGATTATTGCACTGTCCGGAACATCTGCCAAAATAATCACAAATCAAATCATGCAATCATTTCAGTCATATGGTTGGTGCTTTACACGATTGAAGTTATTGGATTTTTAGATTACATGTGAGTTGATTACTAACTAAAAGTTCATGGGATCAACTCATCAAGCCTATGAATTATTATAGGTTTGTTTGGCATTATATTTTTTAAATAAATATTGGGTCTTTAGAATTGGTTTTTGAAAAAACATGTCTTTGTTATTATTTTTTTTGGAATGACAAGTGTTAGTTTTAGTGATTTGAACCCATATCCAAGACAATATGTTAGAAGTTGGAATCGGTACACTTATACGGAACATGTAAAAATACGTATGTTCATACATTTAAAAGGTAAAAGTCTAAAACCCTAATAAATCAAAATCCAATTCCAGATTTTCAAACTAACATCCTCTCTATCAATTTCTCAAAAAATGACCCTAACTGACCGCTTGATCATAGATCAAGTGGTTCCAAAGACCCCTATATGATATATTGGTTGATTTTAAGTTGTCTTTGATAAACTGGAAAGTATCTACTACTCCATATTTTTACTAATTATTTTTCTTTTCTTAAAAGAGGCACTTTGTTTTCACTTGCACTGTATAGATTGATAAAGGGAGATTAAAAAAAAAATTGTCACAACTTTAATATATTTACAACATTTATGTATAATTAACTTATATATTCAGCTATAAAAGTTGTACCATACGTTAAATAAATTAAAATTTGTAATTCCCTATTAATAAAACCAGACATGAGGTGAGTAGGTAGCAAGATGCTTGTTGAAACTTGAATGGGGCCATGAATTTATTTATTAAACCAACAAGCATAAAGTGAAATGTACGTAAAAGATCGAAAAGATTGATACCATGAATATAAAAACAAATAAAAAAAAGTGGACTGTACCACAAAATATACGTGTGATAAGATGAAAAACGATACTTTTGTCTGTTGTCAATTGGTATGGAACTTTATGTATATAGAAGCTTCAACCACCTTTATTTCTGTTTCAAGTTGTCATAAGTTTGTGAACTTTAGCATCATCCTATATATGACAATTCTAACATTTTGGCTTATTAAGGTATCATTAAATTGTTTGTATAGCTGCTAGCTTAAACATAGCCGGCCATTATATATTTTATTATAAACGAACAGTTTATATCTGCACAATATGGAAGGGTGATAAGAACTCGTATTGATAGTAGCGACGTCTAGATGTGAGAGGGAAGTGATGACCGATGATGGTGATGACGAGATATGGGTGAATCTGTTTTACTTGTTCATAAAAAAATTAATAGTGTTGGCATTTTAGAGGATATGTAAGAGATGGATACATATATTATGTGAAAAACATATCATGGACTTTTTAAAATCTTAATTTTAAGATATAACAAAAGTAAAATACTCTAAAATAAATCTTTTATATCCATAAGTTTTCCAATTTTAAAGCTTACAAGCCAACAGAAACTATTACGAGTATTAACCAACTCTTCACATAATGTTAAAAAATAACTAGTTGCTAAAAAGTATCAATCACGTACTAAATGATACTAAAAATCACTATCTCAACTGCAAGTATAACATATAGTAAAGTAATACTATACAGTAGTAATAAAATTGCCTATTAATTAAGGTGTCTTTGATACGTCATATATATAAACTTCAAAGATAATCAACTCATCATCATAAAAGTAATCTTATGAGTATTCTTGAAAAAGTATTTACAATGTTAAGACCTAAGAATATTATTTATGTCTAATCATTATGTAGTGGCTTTCAAGTTAAGATATATAGCTTTATCTTTGTCATTTAGTGCATGTATCTTTTCATAATTTTTTACTTAATTGACAATTCAATATTATGGTAAGAAAAAAAGAAGAAGAAGAAGCTCGAAGAAGAAGGGAAAAAAAAAGAGTTATCAAAGAAAGCAAATGATTTAATTACGCACAGCGGCCGAAGCAACCATAATATATAAGTATTTTCTTGCAAATACCATTTTGTTTGATAAATTGCCGTATTTAATTTTCCATCGATTGTATATGAAAAGTGTTATTTGTAGCACAAATTTTAATAAATTTATCACACACATGCTTTAATAATTTGTACAGTCTACTCAAAAAGTTGTCATGTATGATAAGTTTTAAGATATATATATATATATGATGCAAATATCATTTCCCATTATATACTTTGACATGCTCGTATTATTTAGTTACCTGAAGGATAGGGGTGCTTCTTGGACGACCATGGTTGCAAGCCGTTTTCACAGTACGTCTCGATCTGAATCCTCAACGCATCAACGTCCCCCCATTTTTTCCACCTCGCGGTTGCCATCGCTTCTTCCATCGTGTGAACGTAAATCGGATGTTTAGATATAGCCATGTCTACATCTTTTGCTATCACTAGCGAATGAAGCAACAATAACGGATCAACCACCAATTGCATTTTTGCGTCTAACCATATGCTATATTTTGAATTTGGAAATAGTCTATGAACCAAATACTTTGGAATCACACCATTCATAGCCGGATTTTCGTATAGTTGTTGAGTATTAACTTTCACAATTCTCCACACTCCAATCGTATTTTTTTCCTTGGTTTTTCTCGAGAGTAAGTTGTGATTATAGAATTGTTTTAATGTGACATCGTCCACAAACATGTAGAAACACGCATGGTCTAGTGTTTTGTATCCAAGGCCTTTTGGTTGGCGAATTTTATCATGGTCTCCAAATATAGCCGAAACTATCACTACTTTGCAACGTTCCATAGCGATTTTATCTGAAAAAAGAAAAAAACATTATAATTACAAGATATTTGTAACTTTTATTTTTCTTCATCTACCTACTTCTATATCTTATTTAAGCAAAATGATATTCGTATTACATATTTTAATAAATTTATCACACCGGACAACTTTTTGAACATAATGTACAAACTATTAAAGCATGTGTAGTGACAGATTTATTAAAACCTATTATACGAACATCACTTCCCATTTTATTTAAACAACATTCTTATCGGCCTACTATATATACATATACATGTAGAATATATTAAACAAACAAAACAACGACAAGAAACAAAAAAACGTCGATGAATTCAATAATTCTAACCATGATCACTAATTGGAAATTTCTTAAGGAACCCACAAGGGATTTCGGTCTGAACATCTCGATGATCAAAATACGATATCCTTTTCTTTGTAAGGTAATTTGTTCCGAAACTTCCTCCATTTCCATTCTCGGTTCCTTTTATGTACCTCAAACCGTCGGAATCCCATGAAGAATTCTCCTCAATTCGTCGAAAATCATTTAAAACAAACGAATAATCTGTAATATTTCAAAACAAAATTTTATGATTATATATATATAGGATAAATTTGTGACAAAAAAAAAAGAGGAAGAAAGTATATTAGATAAATTTGTAAAGAAATATGAATGTACCATTGAAGAAAACAGGAGAATTGCAATGAGAATGAAAGGTAGGAATGGAATGTTTATGTTGGCCATAAGATCGAGGATAGTTAAATAAAGATGATTGAATGGGATCAGAGATTGAGGAGGAGGATCTAAAATGACATTTGGTGGTAGAAGAGATAGAAGTATAGAAAGCATAAAAAAGAGAAGAAAAGAGGTATAAGATAGAGAAACACAAGAGCTTTGATTTGAAGAGAAGGGGTGTAGAACTTCTAACCAATTTTCCCATTTTCCAATGGAAATCCCCATATCCATTGATTGTGTCATTTCATTTCTTTATTTAACACATGAGACATGACATTCTTGTACGGTTGTACCTATGTATCATAATATCATAACACCAACAAATTAGTTATTTTATAAATGTATAAATGACATCTACATTAAATAAGCACGGATAAATTAAAATTTTCACACTTTGTAAATATAAGTGAATTTTACTTCGGACGCGTATTATGTGTGCTAATTGCACAATGAAAGGATCCCGCACTAAGCGGATCTTAAATAACTTTTCTCACCATACCACCTCCTTTATTGGAAAATATCGTCGGGGAGAATCTACCGAGGCTCAAACTCGAGACCTTGGAGTAAACTTCCCCGGGGCCCCGCATAGCAGGTTTAGTTAAACACCCCTGACCAATGGGGTTTAAGCCAGTGGTTAATATATTCACTTGTTAAACATCAATTACATTTATTAAAACCCAAACGTATTTATAGACCAAATCAAGAAATAAGATGTTTGGATTAAACCAATATGAGGTGACTAAAGCAATATCACATGGATGATTGTTGTAACTTACTCTAGAATCAAGGCTTTCTTAAATTATTCCATAATCCGTGGTACAATATTTGGACCATTACTTTTAGGGAAAGGGAAAGGGAAGTGATAATTGTACCACACAATTTAATGGATCCACCACACTGTATATATCTTATAACATACCGTAAAGTATGCTATGTATAGCAATGGTATGTTTATTAAGTCCTGTGATATGAATATCACAGTACCATATCAACTTAATAAATCTATCACACTATTGCATCATTCATAAAAACTATACAGTATGATACATTAATCAAAATGTGTGATACATTTATCATCTCCCTTACTTTTAGGATTGTATGACTTTAATTAGTTATCCTTCTATACAAAGTGAGAGTCCTAATCGAAACATTATTAATTATGAAAAATATTTTATGAAGTTTTTCAGTCTTTTTACTTTGTTCAAATGTTGATACGAAAGTATATATAGATTGAATAGTCGTGTATTTGAATTCATATATAATTCTTTGTTATTCGATTGATAAATTGCTAAGAAATAAGGATATTGACCACGGTTTGGTATAGTTAGAAGAATCCAAACTGATTGAGCAAATTGGACAGTCGACGGGTTAGCCCTCATACACGAGCAATATCATTTGCACATGATTGTGTTAGAAGCCCAAATCACCACAAATTTTGTTTTCGTCGGAGTCCCGGCCCATCTCTTTGATAAATTTATAAAAAAGAAAAATCGAGAAGTAGCTCTGTAGATTAGTCAAGATTGATCATTGATTCATTGATGAGTCAAAAACTAATGATGGATTCAACATCATAGAAGTCGATTTGTGGTCGCCTTAATTAAGTATGTTAGAAGTTATAACAATAGATGAAAGAGCGGAAAGACTAAAAGCTTACTGAGTACTGATCCTGATTTTGGATGGTATGAGTGTATGACCACGAACGAACGTGTGCAGCTGTAATCATTAATCTCATAAGACTATATATCTTCCATCTAATATTGTAGTGGTCCAAAAGTACTGTGCCATACAAAGTACTACATTAAAATCGTGTAACATATGTACTTGTTGGGATCGATAACGTCCACCATTATGAACTATTTTCCCTTTTGAAATTACCGACTTTTTTAACGAGGGTTTTATTCACTCGTACCAAAAAATGACCCATGAACTTCTTATCTAAAGGCATAAGGTAGTGTTTCTTTAATCTCTTAATTAAAAAACGTGACATAATAAAAAATATTTAATCCATTAAATCATTAAAAATGTTTATTTTTTTAATTAATAAACAAAATTAATTATCTTGACTAAATCAGTAAATACATTATTTATCCATTCATTCACTTAATGGTAGGTTTCAAATTCAAAGTGTGATATACTAATAATTCCCAATTTGGAAGACTTTTTGATGATGAAAGTTTTTACTTCAATCCAAATAATAAAAGGGTTGAGCTATTATTAATGAACAGAAAAAATAGTGACATATATGTAGTGACATATCTGATTTATAAACAAAATATATGCTAAAGCAATTAAATAACAAACGGATTACTTGGAAGAAGTGGTCAAGATCTTGGTCATTAGAATTCTGCGTTTCGATTCGAAACTCACTTCAGTTATAAGCTAGCAGATAATGGGCCTTAGCCCAAATATGTTTCCACAAAATTAGCCTACATGAAATGTATATATATATATATAAAGAGCTATCTCGTCACGTCATCTATAATTGCTAATAAATCAGCTTTTAATAATAAAAATCCCAAAGGCGAGAATCGAACAACCGTCCTCCGTGTTAGTAAGGAACACCAATACCTGTTGGACCAACATTAGTTTTGTATTTTACATGGGAACACCACAGTACATAAATGGTTCACCCTAGACTTTCCAATTTGCTAAACTAACATTTCTATCACACATTTCCTTTGAAGACATCTGTAGCTAAACAATTGAGATATATAGAGGAAACCAATAAACACCCAAAATAGAACCCGTAAAATCTGATCGGAAAGGTAACCTCAACTACTCAAATCCCTGAACTCGGATGTAGGGTTTTTTGCACAAGATGGATCTAATCTCTATATATATCGATCACCTACATCCTATAGTTTTTATATTTCCATTGCGCATCGCACAATTCCGATCCTTTTTTCCAGGTATCTTTTATTTAATTGTGATTGTTTTAGAAAATGACGTTTTATGGGTTTTTTTTTTCCTTTTTATTTTCACTATTATGGGTTTTTGTGCGTTCGTAATTAGACTTTGCAGTAGTAAATGATTTTATTAATGATGATTCAAATAACTGGAATTATTTGGCTTAATAGAGGAAGGGTCGATTTGGATTGAACAGAGCATGGGTGCAATATTTAGCTGTACTGTTTTTATTCTTTATTTCTTACTCCATTATCGTTATTAATACCATTATTATTAGTTTTGAAGGATATTATATGACTGTGATCTTAATCGATTTTTCACTGGATGTTTTTTTTAGTCAGTTGTAGATACGTTATTACTATAATAACATGGTTATGTTTAATTATGAACTGTTTATTGTATACAACCAATTTGAACATATTAGTTTCATTTTTTTAGTTTCAACATTTAGGCCAAAATCTGGATGATTTACTTGGCTGGTGTTTGTATTCTATGTCTACATTTATTGATGTTTGGATGTTTAGTCAGAATTTAGTATTTTGGTTACAAAATGTGAGTTACTTGATATACGAGGAGTTCTTATGTTTGGGTTTTTATTATAATAGTTTTACGGGATATCATGTGCAAAGAATGTAGTTTGTTAGGTATTTGAGTTTTGTTAGGTATTTGAGTTGAATGAGAATCCATAGAAGGCTCGATTTACAGATATAGCAGCAGAGAAGACTCACGAGGAAACTATCCAAGCCCGACTTGATATTCTAATTGTAAATGATATTTTAGGTTAGCTGTTTGTGTAAATTTTTCTGCGTTTTCTACCTTTAGCTTACTATTTTTTTTCTTTAATGATTTTGTTTAAATGCAGGAAACGCAGCGGAAGATGAAAGGAATTTAGTACAACAACAATCACCAAGCTAAGGCTCAAGAAAATCTAGGAGTCATAGAAAACACACTGGCTAAAATGGAGAAGCTCCATTCGTATGTGGTTATCAGCAGTGCCATGATCTTTGGCAATTATGCCTTTCCTATCACTGTTATTGCTCCGGTAAGGACTTAAGTATAGCTCTGAAAGATAGAGCCCGACATTCATTTTTGAATGAATATTCATAGCTGAGTCTACTAAAAGAGGGACCAGCTCATCGTAGTGATTAGAGCATAGTCACCTGTCATTTCTTTTGTACTTATATTTGCAAAATGAATTACCTGGCAGGGGTAGAACATTTGTGTCGAAAGTAACTTTTTGAATCAAAGTGCAGATGGGTGGTATTTTTTACAGCTTTCAATTAGGAAGATCATTAATTAAAAATGGGTACTCATGATGCAAAATTTCTTTTGTTGATCCAGGTCCGTAGATAGGCTTGCATGTAGGCAAAGCCAACTACGATATTGGTGGATTATGCAATCACTTTCTGGTGGCTAAGATAGGATAATGTTTCACAATTTGTCTCTCATACCGGAGTATATGTTTATAAGTAAAATACTATTATGAAAACAATCAGCTGTTTAAGCTTGGCGTTTTCCATGTTGATGCTTTAAAAGGGTACAACACCTTATTTTAGCTGTAATACATTTCATGTTTCAATTTGATATTACATTTGTTTCCCCCTATTCTCTTTTTAATGTACAATATATTTTACTAAAATATGTGAATATGCCTTTATGTATGCATTGGCACATCTGCCATACATGGTGATGTTTAAGCAAAGCTCTAAAGTAACTTTAGTTCTAAAATGACCCGTTAAGGTTTAATATGCATAGACTTGGGCAGTTAAGATGTCTATGATTAGATGTCTTGTGCTATATTTCTCCTTTGGGTGCCAAGTAATATGCAAGTTTTTCGTGTAAAAGTGGTCCACTATAAACCAAAGAAACTTGCATGCTTTCATGTTTCAGTATTAGTAATAGATTTCTACTTAATATTTACGAGAGTAAATATCCGCGTGTTGCGTCGGTGAGATGGTGGAGTGATAGCCAAAAATCTTAACCATACGGGCTTCGCCATCAGATTTAAAAATTCGTCGAAAATATATCGAATGACATCTCTAATGAAAGAGCATGAAATTTTAAGAACACCCATATAATTTTTATAATTTATCGATGTACGGTTTGTGAGATAAAAGATTTTTGAATGAATTGGAGGAATAAATGATTTATGGAGGAGAGAAAAAAAAATGATTGGTTGAGATTTGAGAACAGAGAAAGGATGTTTAGTAATATAAAATTAATAGAAGGGACATTTTAGAAGCAAATGTTGAAACTTAAAATGTTAGATAGCATGAATCTGCTTTATAATATAGTATAGATGTGTCAATTAGTTCATGCTTATCTAATTTTATTAATTAAGGGCATTTTTCTTTTTAAAGATAAAACAATTTTTAAACTTAATATATAATGCATGTAACCCGTAGCTTTTGTAGATTAGACTTTATGCTCAGTTAAGTGTTTGTAATGGTGGTTGTGTGGACAAGGTAGAAGGCCATGTGATAGTGTTAACCATTAGGTGGATGGTGTGGTGGTGGGGTGGATAGGGTGGAGGTGAAAAAGGTGGTTGTATTCACCTTGGGATATATATGGTATGGTTTGATATAAGGGTTTTTTTAGTTTTTTAATTTTTTTTATTGGTTATTGGAGTATTGTAAGGTATAATTTTAAAAGTTATTGTTATGGAAGTGATGTGGTTATAGTTGTGGTAGTGGTGTGCTGATGATGTGTCACTACCAGGTGTGGCAGCAATGTCATTACAAATTACTGCCAATTTCACGTCAGTGTAGACGCTATGCAGATACATTAGAACACTTGATAACCTCACTTGCCCTCGATATTTGGTATCCATGGCACATAATACAAGAATGTGTAAGAATCTACATTGACAAATTGTCATATTATAGCTTTATTGGTGATTGTTTTTATTATTTTTATTCATATTATACAAGTTTATGTATTCTTTGTTTACTCAAATTGTAACTTTTCAATTGTAAATAAGATTTGATACTTTTAGTTTTGTGGATTTTTTTTATTGTGTAATCTATATTGACATTTATTTTATTATATATACATATAACTATTCATTTGAAGTTATAAATGGTTTTTACTTTGCATTTACGATAAATCAGCTAGAAATTAATATAGACCGGTGCAATGCACGGGTTTTACCTAGTTGATCAACATATTTAAGCTTCATGTGTTGTGAGTCATGCATACTCAGAGACCTAATATACATTATCTTAATTTGATATACAATAAAGAGTCTTATCATCAAATGGATCTCCGATTTAAATCTTTCGATAAAATACCTGAAAAGAAAACTTACTCAGACCCACCATTGATTAACATATTTAACCTAATAACATTTTTAAAATGTTTAAAATTACTTCTAAATATTAAACTAACATATTTATTATTTAACAATGACACTATTATTACGAGAAGGTTACCCGTGCAATGCGACGACAGCGACGGGTGGCGCAGGTGTTGCTGACCTAGCGATGTGTTTATTAATTTAAAAGTAATTGATTTATTAGGGGTAATGTAAAAATAGTTAATTTCATAAAAGGTATTTGTTTTTTCATTCAGTAAAAGCAAGGCTATTTATAGCCTACATATAACAACTAATTGCAACCACATTCTCCTAAACTTAAGCTACTCACTCACGTTTACTTTCAATCCTAAATAATTGGTCAACATGACCCCCTCTCCCACATAATTCGGTCAACACTAAGGCTAGCTAGAAAGTAGTCTTTTTCCTATCTGAAAGTTATGGATTCCGGTCTTTTTCGATTAACAAGTCGGGCCCATAAGCACCATATTCTGACTTTTTTTTTGACAATACCCAACAAGAGTTTCCATTGAATGAATAACGGATCCCGATCTTAAGAACAATAACGCTTTAGAATAAGCATGTTCTTTTTGTCAAGCGTGGCAATCCCATAATTCAAACTTGGCAACTTTATTCACGACTAACAAAACAAACTAATACTAACAAAATAAAGCCAACAATTAACTATCAAGGTTAGAACCATCACAACATAATTAGATTGTCTGCATCAGTTTAAAATGTCCATCTAACGAACATCATAATTAGCATGACACGTCAGTTTTTCATCCATCTTTCCCACAAACACTTTTTAACCACAACAATAATATACATATCTATCCTTTCTACAAACAATCAAACCATATTTTGTCAAACCAATATATCATTCATCCATCTTTTGCCATTTATTTCCATCATTCACCATCATTCTCCATAAACACCCAAGAATGGATACCCTTTACCTCATCATCCACAACAATATCTTTTCTACAAATATCCTTCATATCATCACAAATCACCTATGGATACCCTTGTTGTGGATGGTCTTAATGTATGTATCACAAAAAAACATATATATATATATATATATATATTAAAACAGTAGGAATCCGAACGATTTTAAGGATTCTATTATTCCTTTATAATGATTCTCCACCCCCTATTTTAGGAAAGAATTAGAAAATAGTTAGTTGGGAAAATACTAAGTTGCCCTTGTATCTTGTTATTAATAAACTATTACTCCTTCATGAGGGGTAGTCTTGGTATTCTAAAACACACCTAGCCATTCTCTTTCCCTCAATCCGTCTGTCAAAACAAAACACACACAAACACAAACACTTGAACAAAATTCACACACACCGAAAAGAATACACTCACACCGCGGCGCCCACTTCAACCCTACACCCCTACCGTGACCGTCCATCACCGGCAACGACATCAACCCTACAGCCCACCGCGATCGTCCATCACCACGATCGAAATCGGGTTCTAGCATTTAATTTATATTTGTTTTCAAATTTGGGGGTGTAATCAAATCGGTTCAGGTTTTTCTCGAAAGGTATATACATATATCATCACATTATTATGTATCTATGCATATATTTTGTATCTATTTATGTTGATAGTTTATTCAATTTATTTTGTTTTGATTGCAGTCTCGCCGTCTCGGTGCTAAACTTCCCGCATATGCTTACAAATCTGATTTACAATCCGTACGTATATCTTTTATGTATTAGTGTTTGTATATAATTTTCGAGATATTTAATTGATTTAGATGTATTAGGTTAAAACAGAAGTATAAATCTGAGTAAAGTAACAAATCAAATATACTAGAATTGTTTATTTATATTTATGTTAGAGTAGGCCGATGTTTAGAATGGAGATTGTGTGGCTAACTGGCTATCAATGCTTCTTTGTTGGTAATTTGGTATACATAAAAGATATGCTTGAGTGCTTTGGATGGCATTGTTTGATATGCTCATCGATTAGAAGATTATGTATTAACTTATTGAAGTAAAATTCACAGTAGTGAGGGATTAGGTTGGTGTGTGAATTTAGTTATGTGTCCATACTGACTTAATTGGTGGCGGAAAAGGTGGATTTTTGATTCAGTTATATTGTCATTAATGACGGCATTGGGGAAAAGAGAGGAAGGGGGATTTAGTGATGACTTAAATCGTCATTGATGGTTCTTAAATCGTTGATGTTCATGGTTCTTGCAGAAGTCTTATGTGGTGGAAGAGATTGATGAAGCCGTGAAGATGTAAAAGCACCTCAAGTAGTAGAAGAAGATGAGATAATGGAATCCGACATTGAATTTGAAGGGGAAACTGTTGATCCTGATAACGTTCCACCACAAAAGGCATATATTTCGGTCATCCATCTTTATAGTATGTGATGCATAATTGAAGTCCATCATAGCAAATATAACAAGACAGGTACATTCCATATCAAAAAATGTTATTGCTTATTGGGATATCATCTAACTTTGAGGAATTTTGATGGGTGGCGAGTTACTAACCTGCAATTTATAAAGAAAGTTTCATTTTCCCGGTATAAGCTTCATTGTTTTTATAGGATAACTTTAACTGTTCAATTTCTTAAAAAAGGTTCAATTTTATAAAGATATTTGGCTTTCTTTCACATGTAATAAAGCCTTAATTCTTATCACTCCAAATCCTCCTCTTAAAATTTGTGGGAATTTTCTTTTAAAGTTTTCATTCGGTGACATATTTATTGATATTGGAAAAAGAAGTTGGTCCTATTGGACTGGTATGTAGAGAAGTGGAAAAGCACTTAGTATACTCATTCTTGATGAGTACGAGATTGGGGTGTTGTGTTGGAGTTCAATGAAGAAGCACAATCTCCATTTGTGAAAAAGTTTAAAACAATCATCTATCCCAGGGAGGAAACAATCATTACGAAATCTTATCAGCCTGTATATATATATACCAAGTGTATTTCATATGTATCTCTATCAGGTTAATTCTTAAACAAGTTGCTTTGATATAAAACTGTTTTGATCTTTTTCTTAGTAGTCACTGATTTTATGATTTTAGTATGCCCTTTTTTTTCTACTCTTAGTTGGTAGTGTTTAAGTTATAAGTTGGGAGCTTATGAGACCAAGGATTGACGTATGCAACTAATAGTTACAACATTTTATACAATTCTACTATAAAATCATGTTTGGGATGATCCTATACTTGGTAGTTGGTACTAATTCTATTGTTGTCAAGTTTCTATTGTTGTTAGGTTTTATGCGAAGATATTGCATTTTTCAGGTAAAGTGACGTTTTGATGATCAATGGCATGATATTGGATACATTCGAGTAAAATGGTGAAGTTCGGATTTGATTCATGGCAAGAGCGAGCCATTTTCGTTCCTTTTTGGATGCTGCAATCAAACACCTCAAAGAGTTTAGTTGCAAGCAGTGAAGATTAGTCTTGGTTGAATTTTGTTGACCAGCCACTAGCAAGCAAGTAGCAGCTTCCATTTTTTTGTTTGATCTTGTAGTGTCGTTTGGTGTTTTTATTTCATTTTTATGTAATTGTAGATGAGAGATTCATCAGTAGAAGTTTTTAAAGAAAACTGTGATGATGCTCAAGAAGCAAAAGGAAAGGGGAATGGAAGCAAAAGCAATTTTTGATAATAATAAGATTGAATTAATAGTCAATAAACATATTATCTATGGTTAATTGTTCATTTAAAAACTATATTTTTGTGAAAACTGAAAAATAGATCCGACTATCCAAAAGTTTTGATCTATGGCCCACATTAAAGCTTTCCATTCTCTCTCATGTTGTTGTTGCTGCATCTCTCTGCCCACTACCATCATTTCCGACCACCATAGCCGGCTTTGATGGTGGACAAAGCGGTTGATCGGCTGAGGTCCGTTTTCTTAAGGGGCCCATTTTTTATTTTTTTAATGTTTTATATATGAAAAAAATATTTATGTAATCAATTAAATTCATTACGAATCGTAACAATCATCGAAAGTATGATATTGTCGACCTAAAAAGACCCACTTACATATCTTTTATGAATTAATTATTTATTGTTATGTATGTTATCTTATAAATATTTATTATTTGAATTTCAAGTTTTGTTTTTTCTTTATTTAATTTAAATTTCAATGTTTTTTATTTATTATTTGACTAAGAACTTTTGTCTTGTTTATTATTAAAACATTTATTGTTGTTTTAAAAAACAGTTTATATAATACATTATATTGTGCTTAACATAAGAGTTCTTGTTTTTTTTACTCGTCATAGGTTCATCTCTGACCACCAGTCGTCCTCCTCCTTCGGCGATGGTGACGACAAACACCACCGCCACCATGAGCATCACGGTCTGCCTCTCTCTTCTCTTCTAGCCACAGTGCTAGCACCGACGTCGGTAAGGACGGACCCCGTACCGTATCCAACCACCACCATCTTTTGGATTACCGCCCATCAAATCCATACCATTCCCATATGCGTCCAGTGACAACCCCTTTAGAACGGATAAAGGCAACGCCCGTACCGTATCCACCGGGAAAAGAAACAGCGACGGTGGTGGCGACTCATCGGAATAAGATGATCGGAGAAGGTGGATGGTGGTAGAGGAAATGAAAAAACCTGAGATTACAAAGAGGAAGGAGAAGAGAGAAAGTGGATCTAAATATTAAAAAGGGATGATGAAGATTTATTTTCTAATGATTATGACTCATTATCTATGTCTATATTTATAGGAAAGTGATTAATTTACAACTATCTTTAGCCATTCACAACAATGTTTGCTTTATACAGTTGTATTTTGTGCAGTATAATGTATACATTTGTTGTGAATGACAAAAATTGTTGTAGATATATCACTTCCCCTATTATCCAGATCTATACTTCTATAAACTACCCCCTCTTTTTTTAAGTAATTAAGACTTTAAAATGACCATATTATTTCTCCTCTTTTGTTCACTAATTTTAACATTTTCACTTACTAGCTTAGTAACCTGCGAATTATACAGACAAGTAAAAGAAAAATTTAATTTGATATATTAAAAAATGTTTGCATATATCATGTACTCCGATAGTAAAAAATATATATGGATAAACATTTAATAACCATATTAACCCATCTTACTTCAATTAATTTACAATGACCACCACGCCTCCAATACTGTGGCCGTTGCCACACCTTTGTCATTATCACCATCACCGTCGTATCGCGCACGTATGCGTATAATATTGTTTATAAGTTAGTAGTTAGTACAGTATTTAATCAATTTTATGAAGTAAAGACAGGCTCTCCTTGTAGTGTTGTGCTCATTCGCACTGACTCGACAACTCACACTCCCCCCCCCCCTGAAATACCAAAAACCTTTCTTTATTCCCTGATTCGTTCATGCAAATCTAATCACAGAAATATCCCTTATAAACCACTTGTTCAGATCCCTAATTTCAATGGCTGATGAACCGTCAATCACTCGTTGGTCTTTTCAGGTAATCATTTTTCCATATTTCACATTTTGCCTTTTTTTTTTTTTTTTAAAACTATAATCTAATTTTTATTACTGGTTGATGATTTAAAAGTTGTCTATTTTATCCATGGATTAATTATTACTTTAGTGTTATGGAATTTGAGGGTGTGCATGTTTGTTAAACCACTAAAAACGATTATACCTGAATTTCACAAAAAAATGTGAAATCTTTTCCCTTGTAAATCCCACTAGAGGTTTATTTATTATGATTGGGTAAGTGTTATTTCTAGGCACAAAAAGGAAATTTCATAAAAAAATCGTGCTCTGTTGTTCGTCTACCTACTAAACAAAGTCAAACAAGTCTTTAAACTGGTTACAAACGAAAAATCCGAGTCAAACAGGTTTATTCTAATTTTGCACCGAATAAACGACTTAAGTAGTTGATCATGTTGTCGTTATTGTGTATCTATAATTATGTTTTGCTGTATATCTAGGATTTTAAGATGTTTTATGATATTAAGTTTGGGAGGAAAAAGGAGTTGATTTCGAAAGATTCTTCTGCTGCTGCTAATGGTGTGGATAGTCAAGAGGCTAATGGTCATGTTTCAAGTAATGGGACCTCATCAAATCAAAATGGGATTCGAAACAATACCGCGTCTGAATTGTCCATATACGAACAGTATAGACAGGTATTGTTGCATCACGTCAAATTAAATTTGGTTGGTGGACCCAGGTTTGTTTTGGGAATGGGTGACTTGTTTGTTGTTTGTAATACTAGTATTTTGTTCTGTTCAGGCAAAAGAGAATTCAACAGCTAATGGAGGTACATTGTCGGATGCTGAGAAACCGTATGCTTCTTTTTCTAGCTTCTTTCGTTTTCGTGTACTGGTTGTATGATGCTAGTATATAAAGAATATATAGAAATGAAGATAGGTGAATAATAAAATAAACTTTATGAGAAAGGAGATGTTGTTGTCAATTAGTAACTAAATTTTGAGTGTGAATGTGCAAATAAAGCCGTATGTGGATTATTCCCTTCCCTCGAGGAACCACTTGATTAGTGAATGCCACATGTGCTTTAGTTTATACCCGATTTACCAAATCATTATTGGGGATGGCTCGTAAATAGGTTTCTAATCTGTCTCCTAATACACGGTTGAGAACCCACTAATTGTTGGACTGGTTTTATAAATTTATCATTGTTTAAACCATAACCATTTTCACTTGTGAGTTGTAAGCGTTTTCCAAAAGGTGTGTTTTCTTGGTTATTTTTACTTTACTACTTTTCTGGGGCTCAGTCTAAACGTTAGATATGAGAAATGTCTACATTTATTATTCATTTTGTTTGAGGGTGTTCAAGACTAGTGGAAATTTGTTACAATTTCCCTACTTGGTCCCCTGTTATTTTCTACTAGTTAATCAGTTATCTGTAATTTCACTAATTTGAAATTGGAAGAAATGATATTAGAGTTTAGTTTTTTGGAAGAGTTACGTTGATGCTCATGTGAACGTTTGATGTCTTGTTTCTACAGAAAAAAATCTCTGCTTCCTGCATTTGAATCAGTAGAAATGCGCACATTGGCAGAGAGTTTAAGTAGGTATAGACTCAGACTTGGTGCTTCTATAGCTTACAATTTGATATGTGCTGAATATAGTGTTCTTAATACAAAATAACACTGACATATGTGTTGTGTATTCAGGGATATTATTCGTGGTAGTCCAGATGTGAAGTGGGAGAGCATAAAGGGGTTAGAAAATGCGAAACGCCTGCTTAAAGAAGCAGTTGTTATGCCAATAAAATACCCCAAGTAAGTCTATTACTTATTTTCTCGAGAACCATCAAACACATTATACACCACATCTTCATTATCATACAAGCTGAGTTATTAAATTGATGAATGAGTATTGTTCCATTTTAGGTACTTCACTGGTCTTCTATCCCCTTGGAAAGGCATTCTCTTGTTTGGCCCTCCAGGAACTGGAAAGGTTTGAAACTTCCCTGTCTTTTTCTTATGTGTTAAGACTTAAGAATATATTTCACTTCATTTGTCTCTTGTCTTGTTCGACTCAATATGATATATTCTATATTTGAGAAATGACTATATATCGCAGACCATGCTTGCAAAGGCTGTTGCTACCGAGTGTAATACTACATTTTTCAACATTTCAGCATCATCCATCGTCAGTAAATGGCGTGGTATGTCACCATAGACAATTTTTTTAGGGTGAGGATCCTCTCAAGTTCTCAACTTGACTAGTCAAGTTGGGAGATACTCAACCTTTGGATTAAAATCAAATTCAAGATTCAAACTTGAAGATCTCCCTAGACTAGTCAAGTTGGAAGAACTTGAGACTTGAGAGAATCCTTAGTTCCCTACCCATTTTTTTTATATAAATATAGATGCTACTAGAAATCGAGTAAAGAACGTACATGTCTTATCTTAATGAATATGCCTTGATATTCATTTTACCAGGTGACTCAGAGAAGTTAGTGAAGGTGTTATTTGAGCTTGCAAGACATCATGCGCCATCAACTATATTTCTTGATGAAATTGATGCAATCATCAGTCAACGAGGTGAATCACGAAGTGAACATGAATCAAGTAGGCGTCTTAAAACAGAGTTACTAATCCAGGTTACATTTGATTCTTTAGCTTTAACCGCCAATAGATTTCACCAATTTCCCATCAAAAGACCATCTTTCATTGTGCACCTAGTGCATCATCTTATGAACTGATAATACTTTGTCTTTCTAAACTGCAATACTTCTTTGTTTTCATAATATGTTATTACTTGTGTGGCTTCAGCCATCATTTACCATTGTGTTTCTATGTTTTTGCATAAAATTTGTATATTTCCATCATTCAGGGTCATCATTTCATATATGAGCATGATCATGAAAGCGTCAATTTGAGCTGCAATTATTTCATCACGAGTTCTTTGGGTTTGATTGCAGATGGATGGTTTGACAAAAACAGATGAGCTAGTCTTTGTATTGGCAGCTACAAACCTCCCTTGGGAACTTGATGCTGCCATGCTCAGACGTCTTGAGAAGAGAGTATCCTTGTCATTTACTACTATTTACATATTTGTTATACCCAAATCAACGTATTCATAAATAAACAGGTTGAAACTGTGACATCTAAATTTTATGCTTCTTTAACTATAATTCAAGATCCTTGTACCCCTTCCAGAACCTGAAGCAAGGAAAGCCATGTTTGAGGAATTATTACCTTCAGTGCCTGAAGAGGAGACATTGCCGTATGATTTGCTGGTCGAAAAAACTGAAGGTTATTCCGGCTCTGATATACGGTTGTTATGCAAAGAGGCTGCCATGCAACCTCTGAGACGTGTAATGGCTATCCTGGAACAACGAGACATTTTGCCTGACGATGGTATGTTGCTTTGAACATTTGATAAGGGGTGTTTGGATTTTTATTTTGGAACTGGTTATCTGATTATGGAGACTTCATTAATCAACTTTTAATCAGGTTATGATTATTATATTTTTTATAAGGAACAAATAATAATTTTCATACAAGCTGCAATAAATTTGATTTGCTTAATCAAATTTGAGTGAATGTTGCTCAAATTCACATAAATGGCCTCTCCTTTGTTTTCTTTACTTGGATGTCCTTTGTGATTATCTTTATAGCATTTGGCAACACTCAACACATCTGGATTAGAACTTAAAGCAGAAAAAGCACATCCAAACTCTATATGTGTTACAGCGAATTATTTGGTTTTGATAATTAAATATGATGATCACTTGCAAAATTCAAATCCAAACACCCACTTATAATTCTGCAGCTTCATTTTCCTTCTTTTGGCTGCCAATTTAGATAAATATAGGTCAAGTGAAATGTTATGTATTGAAGAAAGATATGAAACATTAATAATGTTATAATGTCAATAGCTTAATACTTGAAATTTACATTTTTCTACATTTGCTTAAATCAGGGCTAATAGTAGGTCAGTTTTATGTAGCTGATTATCTAAAATGACGTAGTCAGTTTCAGTAGACACGACCACATGCTACCTTTGATTTATTACTTTTTCTAGATAGTAGTTTTTATTATACATGTGTTACCCTTTACTAATAAATGGGATTATTGGCGAACCTCTAATTATGGAAAACGTATGTTGGATAATTTGCTTGCAGAGCTACCAAAGGTGGGGCCGATCAAACATGAAGACATTCAGATGGCAATAAAGAACACAAGACCATCAGCACATCTACATGCTCCTCGTTATGATAAGTTCAACTCCGATTACGGTAGTCAGATACTCCAATGATGGAACACTCGAGTATCATTCTTTTTTGTCAAATTCTTTCAAAGTGTTGCTAGTTACAGACTTGCCTCCCTTTTCCATCTCATATTTAACTGTGTATTCCCCAATTGCCCTATGCTGCATTACATTAGACACCAGTGACAAGATGAAGATCTGCAGTTCTGTATTGTTATGAAAAAGATGTATTGTTGTCTCGTATGTAAACACTATACGTCCCCGGTGGGTTGAGACATGCATATTTTTTTTGAAAATAATGAATCCGTGTTCAATTTATGATTATAAAGTTACATGACGTCCAAGACATATAGCTAACACATCAAACTACCATCCAGAAGAGGCCTTTTTTCATAGCTTCTCTTGTAAGGAGAAGATAGATGCAAATTTTGGCAGTCAGTAATTTTGGTGAGAGCAATAATACCATATATAAGAAAGACAATCTAATCTTGTAAAGGTCTAAGGTTTAACTCTTGTCCTAGATGTATCTTGGGGAATGGGGATGACAGAGAACCATGATAACCATAGACTTCCAAAAAACCAGCCAAAGGAAAGCTTAGATCGCATAAATATGGTCCAAAACACAAGTATCACTTAATATTAAGGTCTACATGATACACCATAAACCATATCGGGTTTTCTTATCAAAAAAAGAAGGCATCTATCGCCTATTGATAGCTCTTCATAGGATCTGCTGTCTTGCCAGATCTGGCATCTGTCCATGCTTTGGCAATTGTTTTCTTCATTTCATCATCACCTTCCTCGTACATATTCTGCATAATAATTCACTTATTTTAACTACCGGCAAAATCAATCGGTTGTGGAGTAACAGTTGTGTCCTTTCTTATGATTAATTAGTCAACAGATAATTTAAAAATGCATGTACTCCGAATTCAATCCTACTTACTGATTTACTTTGAACAACTTTGAAGTCATTTATGCTCAAGCCAAGTTTTATTTATTTTTATCCATTTAGTCAGTTATATGTCAAACATCACCTGAATCGCCGGTTCAAAAATAAAAAATGTCACCTCTACTGCAAAATATTTAAAATGCTAGAAATGGGATACCTTCATCAAATCCATAATTCCTGCCATTGGGTCACGCTCCTTGTCGAGATTCGGCTTAAGCTGAGAAGTGAAAATAAAAGCAATCACATTACTACCCATTGCACAACTTGCTTGCAAACATAGTAAGCCATTTTTGAGTGGAAATGATTAATACCTTATCCTCCTTGAAGTGCAGGTCCAACCAGTTACCCATTGAAGCCTTGATCAATGTTATTATGACCTTTGTGGGTTTAACTAACACTTTGCATTTCTCTGGTACAATTGCTTTGTTCAATTTAGGTATGACACATCGATAATTCTTCCCTTGAACATCATGAAACTTCACATCAACAGACATGGGATTGAACTCGGCCTGAACCTTTTCTTGATCAACTCCCTCCATAAAGACATAAATCTGAAACAAGCATGCAATTAAAACCATCACCAGCAGTAAAAAATCTACAAGATGTGGAAAAAAAGAAACAACTGGTGTGGCATGTGCGTCAAAACAAAGAGTTTTTTTTGGTCTCGTAACCCTGTCTTTGACTTGTATGCAGAAATTACACTATGGGCAACTGTCAACATATTTGACCCCGTTTACTCAATTGGCAAACTCAGATACCCTATACCTTTGTTCAAGTAGGGACTTACCCCCACAACTAACAATGAGTAAAAATGCCAATTTTGCAAAAGAAGGGTGGAAACTTCATTTCTGGTGCAAGCATAATGGGCTTAGGAAATGTTGAAGAACCAAAGAAAGAAGAAAGTAATACTGGCAGGCACAGACACATAATCGGATTGCATACTCACCTTAATCTTATCACCATCTTGATCCCAGCTAAAAGATCCGAGTGTAGTGTACTTTAATGTTGATTCAGCAGCCACCTTTGGAATTGCTGAAATTGGAGCTGGGGCTGGAGTCTGGACAGGAGTTGGAGTTGGAGTTGGTGCTGCTGAAGCAACATCATTAATTTGCTGCATAAATTCAAGCAATACATGATCACTGTTTAGAAGCAACATTACGTAATAGAGTATTGATCAAACCGATACACGAGCTAGAAAAAGTAAAACATTTGGTCTCTGTCTCGATAGGAACAAAGAATACAGAGATAAGAACCTATAGAACAGATCCTGTTGAAGTAACATCATAGTTAAACATCTAATCTAATAATTAGTAACACCCGTTAACTGAAACAAGGTTATATAATGAATTAAGATTGGTTGGAAGCTTGATTTAGATAAATTTCTAAAATATAAGATTTTATTCTGTCGAGAGTATGCTTATTAATATATTTTATATCAACAAAAACAACCACGATGCGCAAGTATTCCATCAGGCAGCTATGTGACAATCCGGTTTTGTTTATATAAGTAATTATAGATAGAATATAATTGAGTGTCATAGGATCAAAGTCCCAAAGTTCAACCTAGAATAGAGGGTTAATCTAAGTAACCATTAACAGGAATTGTTCATTACACATTATCAATTGAAATGCATAGCCGCCGCCTTTTTGAAGATTTTATAAGAAAATACCAACTTTGAAGATTTTTCTTCTTCGATTTCTCAACACACACCATTACAAAAAGAAAAATAATAATAATTATAAAACTTGAAAGCCAGATTTTTGGACATAGAAAGTAAATATGTTTTTCTTAAGAGCATCAAAATAACAATCAATAATCCAAGCTACTTCAGCCGCCTCCTCCACATGTTTTTTAAAAATTCATTCCAATATAATCTTCTAATGGGCATTCGTAGTTTTCACATGATAAATACCAATAAACAAGTTTTGTGTCTTCAATTTAATAAACCCGACATAGAATTCAAAGATAGAAACCATCTCTAGGATTAATTTCAATGTTTTTTTTTATATCAACAAAATATAATTAAAAATAAATAAAACATCACACATTTACACACGACTTGTCAATTGAAAATGTATATCATGTCATCAATTAAACAAGTCATTAACTAATTGCAACACATTTGACAACTAATGTCCAATTGTCTCAAAAGAAAAGAAAAAAAAACCTATATGTTGATAAAATCATAAAAATAATACAAATTTACAATTTTTTTTATATTAAAAAAGATATTGAAAAAAAAGAGAGAGGGGAAAAACCTTTTGGAGATTGAGAATCTCGGAAGAAAGGAGAGAAGCAACGCGTGGGCGCTTGGCAATGGTTTGAAGATGTCGAAGTTCTTCCAAATCAAGAGACAATTCGTTCGCCATGATCACACCGATTATTAATTAACGAAACAAACTTTTTTGAAATAATTAACAACAATAGAGATGATAAATAATAATGTGTGTGTGTGTGTGTGTGTGTGTGTGTATGTGGGTAAAACTACGGAGGTTCCAGAATGGTCGGGAAAAAGGAGGAGTATCATCACAACTCAAAAGTCTTGAATTGGGCTTAATTTAGCCCAATCTCCCCCCAAATACTCAAGCCCATCTAACCCGTTATATACAAGTTAACAAAAAAAAGTAAAAAACACACAAAAATTCAGTTATATCATTTCTCTTTAATTTTTAAGTAACAACGTGGGGTGAAGCGTATGAAAAGCAAGGAATGATGCGGTTTTCAATAGATTGCAACTGACGATTTCAATGGCGCTGAAGTAGATTAATGCGTTATCACTTCTATGGGGTCATACTCGAGGGAAGTAGCTTCGGGTTGCTGCTAAAGTTTGTTGTTCTTTGTTGTATTTTTGTAAACGATGAGGCAAATTATAATTTATGTGTGGATGAATAAAAATTGATTTGCTCGTTGCCAAAAAATAAAAATAATTCACATACTTAGGTGGTTTAAGACTTATTGTTCTAAGGTTAAGAATGAAAGATGTAAATGATGTGATCGAGTTTGTTAAATGATGAAAATACTACTACCATGTGATCACATATATTTACAGATGAAGGTTCAAAGTCACAAATTCAAATCTTGCCAAATGAAAAATGGAAATCTATATATTGTGATCCATGTGTGACAATGATAAGTCATCGGACATGAATTCTATGCAATTTGCACTTTGGGTATCAAGACAGTAGATGGAATCAAAGGTTTCCTACCCATCAAATTATTTTTTCAAAAAAAGAAATTAAGGCTAAAACATGAAAACACTATAATGAGCTGAATCGGTACTTAAAGAGAATTGTCATAGTAAACTTCACGATAATGCGATTTGATTGTATTAGGTAGTGCTTGATAAGAGAGTTTATATTGAGACTTGTCATGTCATGATCGAGATGAGAACCTATGTATATGTGTTGCGTATCATGCGGTTAACATGATTTATAAACAAGCATGTTAACCCATGAAATGATTTATTGTATTGTGATTAGTACCGGCTGATTTTCAGGTTTTATATAGGTTAGTACTTTTTACGACTAAGCTGCAGTAGTAACTGATTAATCAACAGAGACTGTTTTTCAATCTCTAAAGGCATGTTTTTTTAGTGAATATGGTACCGGATGATAATCCTGTGATATTTATGGCAAGCTTATGGATCCATATACCCTAATGATGGTTGATTGATAATTCACGTTTGAGAGACTATAAGTACCCGATGATGATCTACTAGTCGAGTCAAAGAAAGGGTTGACTAGTTGATTAGAAACACGTTGGTCATAAAGCTATTGAAGATAGTTGCAATTATATTATTGCTTTTTATGGGGTTAGCGCACTCTTGATTAATGATTATTATTCCAAATTGCCTATAAGAGGGAGGGAGCCGAAGGCTTCAACCTTTTCATCTTTCTTCAACCATCCAATCAAATTACTCCATCTCATTTCAACCCTTCAACCTTTTTTCAACCTTTTTGCAACTTTCTTTTAGTGGCATCCGAAACTCCCAACCTTTTCTTCACATTTTAATAATTTAACCTTAACTTTATAAACTTTACATAACTAGCCCTTTTAAATATAAACTAACCAAATATATAAAGAAAACACATACATTTTATTTAGATATTAAAAATTTAAAGATACAAAACATAAATTAAAATAAAAACATATACATTTTATTACGAAATATAAAAAAACTAAATAAATAAATCGGCAATCGGTGTTGGTTGAGCCGCCGGGTCGTCAAGGTGGGATAAATTTAGTCTCCCAACGTGCTCTGTAAGATCATATTAAAGACGATGATGAACTTCTTCATCTTCTATCTCATCCACTGCATCGTGGTTATAAACCACTTGAACTCCCCTATCCACAATACGAACCGGTGATATTGCCCTTCCATCATCCTTTAGAATCATGTTGTGCAATATAATACACGCGTGCACAATGTTACTCAAAATCCCCCATTTTCCTTTCAAAACACCAAACGCTCGCTCCACATCCTTTCTTGTCGATTCTTGAACTTTCTTGAACTTCTTGTCATTTGTTTCAGTCGGATATGGCATTGCCTTGACATGAGTCGCCCACCTAGGATAGATTCCATCGGTAAGATAGTATCCCCGTTTATAACGACGGTCGTTTACGGTAAAAGACTAGTCAGGAGCCTTCGAATTTCGCTCCCTCATATACAAAGTCGATTGCATCAAGACATTGATATCGTTGAGCGATCCTGGAGGACCAAAAAAAGCATGCCAAATCCACAAGTCGTGTGAAGCAACGGCTTCAAGCGTAACTGTTGGGTATGGATGATCACCTCTCTTGTATTGTCCCTTCAACGCTTTGGGACAATTTCTCCAAACAAAATGCGTACACTCAAGACTTCCTAGCATTCCCGGAATCTTGTGTCTCTGTTCATGCGCTTCGTACAACCGGGCAACATCATGACTAGTCGGCCTACGTAAGTACTCGTCACGATATAACTCGGTGACTGCGCTGCAAAAATGATCAAGGCTTTCGCAAGAAGTTCTTGCTGCCATGCACAAGTAGTCATCAAAATTATCTGGAGGGTTGCCCGTTCCGAGCTGTTCCACCGCGGATGTGCATTTTTGTATGGCAGCTAAACTCTTTCTCCCCGACCGATCTATACGCTGTTGAAAGTAAACGAATCGTTGCTCAATATCAGTAACAATCTTCAAAAACAACCTTTGACTCATTCGAAATCTTTCAAGAAACCAAACCGGGCCAAACTTTGGGTTTTCAACAAAGTAGTCACGCATAAGCGTTTCGTGAGCTTGTTCCCGAAACCGCTCGATGTAGGTGCGGGTTTTGATTGAGCTTGTCGTGTCGTCTTCAACAGCGTCAAGAACACTTTGCAAAAAAGGTAGGCTACTACCCGTGGATAAATTTGGAAACGGAAAAGGAATTGAAAATTCCGAAGCCGAAGAAATTTCTTCAGATGACGATAATGAAGATAATGGATCCATATGATGAAAATATAATATTTGTGTTTGAAATGAGAAATATAGAGTAAAAATGGTGTTTGGTTGTGTTTTTGGTATAATAGTTTTGGCCCTTTATATACAAATTTAAAAAAAAAAAGTTTTCCAGACTTGTTATTTTTGCCCCTAGAGCATCTAAAGTTACACAGCCAGTCCTTTAACGGTCATATGACCGTTTCAAATTATTTACACTTCGCCCCCCTCCCGCCTAAACTTGTCTTCAACCTTCAGTGAGCTTGCAGCTCGCTCCGCCATCTCATAGGCCATCTCGCGCAGGTGGCATCCGAAACCTTCCCATCTCGCCTGAGCTCGCCTCCATCTCATTCCCAGTTCGCGTCCGACTCCTTCCCCCTAAATGGTTTGCTTTTATTCTTTTCCTTTACAATTCATTGCAACCTCCTCACCAGCCAGTCCAAACCTACTTCCATTTTTGCAGATTTATAAAGGCTTTTATATCAAGTCTATAATATAGGTCAGGGTCGGATTTGAGCATATGCAATCCGCGCAAACGAGCAGGGCCTAATGTTTTATCAGGGCCCAAAATTTTGTTGGTTCAACCATATATACGAATACACAGAAAATGATATTACAAAATTGTTATATTTACCCTATTGTTAAATTTTTTTTTCTTCCAATTTCTAAGCATATATGTTTGAAACCTAGCATAAATAGTGTGGTTTTTTTAATTACATAGTCCTTTTTTTTTTTCATAATAATCGGTCAAAAGTATTTATTATTAATTATTTTTTGTTTATTTATCATTATTATCCTTACTTTAAATTTAGTTTATCACTCTATATAAACACGAAGATATGAACAATCATGATTTACGTTTTAGAGATTATTAAAATATGGAGCCTATTTTAGTATAGAACATAGCCTTTAAAAACCATGAGACGGCCCTGATTATAACTAGGCACCGCATGGAATTTTGCGTGTTTCTTTGTAAGCGCAGTCTGAGAATGGAGGGACAATATATCTTTTGAACGAGGGAAAGTATCATGAGATTAAATAACATTAGGAACGAGTATATTTTTCGAATATCCGGCCAAGGCTAGCAAGTACATATTTGGAATAGAGCAAGAAAATTGACTATCATTGATTAAAGTGGGAAAACTGGATCAAAAATCCTAAAATTGTTTTTAATATAAAATTTGGTTGAGATTCGTGGAGCTTCTCACCCATTGGAACATGCAATATGCTTTTATATGTTTTAGGATTTCCTTTTTTCTTTAATTGATCATATCATAATACATTAATACGTAATTAACTTTCAAACCACTACTACGGTTACCATCGTTTATTAGGCACGTCATCCTTTTTTTTTTCTTTTTTTTTTTGTACGTGAAGTATTAACAACATCCATTTATTGCAATGGTTGCCGGTTTTGTGTATGTATGGTATTCGAAACATTTACTTGGCTAAAGAAACTAAATTATATCTCACATTATGTTTTAAATTTAATTTTTTTTGAAAAGTTGTTTAAAATTTAATTAAGTGTATGTTTAATTCAGTCGAAATACAACATCACGGAAACCTCACTGTATAATTGTAAAGCCTTGCATATAGACAACGAGATGTTGACTATAGGCTGTTACAAGTATTTGAAGGAAAAACCCTAAAACTTGTCATCCTTAAAGATCGAACGTAATTTAAGACCCTGGGTAAAACCTAGAAATGCCTCTAGTCAGTCTGACTAATCATCATTGGCAATTATCTGTATTGTTTTGAGCAGAGATTAGATATCATTGGTAATACAGTAGATACTCGTATAATATTGAAGGTATTATTTAAACTTTGCACAAGGATTCGTCTTTTCTAACATATATCAAAAACAAGTCAACTTCAATATAGTTGGGGTAGAAAGAAAGAACATGTTTATTTATTTATTTGCGCTACGCTATGTGATACATAAATTTGACAGTAGTGACTTTTATATAGGCAGAGTTAACATATACAAGAGCAAGACCATTTTATTTTTGAGCAATTGTTAGTGCTCTGAGCTATCACTTGTCAAAAATTAACATGCATATATATAATTAAATAAAAGAAAATGGTAAATCTTCCTAACAATTCCTCCTAAAAATCCTTTTAATATATCAATTTGTTAACACATGTAATTCACTAATTCTTTTTTTTAATCTCACCCCTTGATTTTTCACATGTCACAATCCAATTAATTAGGAGGATTTGTAAGCGAATAACTTAGGAGGATTAATCATTACCCTTAATTAAAACTTTGTACATATACTATAACAATTGCATCTAATTATATTACTCGTACGTATAACATTTATTTATGTATACTTAAGGTACGTTGGCTGGAATATTCATTTAGTTCCTATCATTAGTTGACTTGCTTTATTAGTTGACTTGGTTAATTTGCTTCCTTAAAATCAACATTGGCAATATTCCATTTTTTTAATCCTTATTTAAATGTACAAGTTTAACGCGCGTGTAGTCTCACACCAATGTTTAACATTTAAAACTATGTAAAAAAAGATCAGTAATTAGTTAGGAACTTCACGTAAAAGCTATTATGGAAACATTACATTAGTAGTTTAGTACTATATTTGATACCTTAAAGTTCACCAGTTGTGACTTGTGAGTACTAGATGAATACCCGCGTAATGTGGCGGTGTAGGCGGCGATATGTTGGTGGTGGTGGTGGTGACTTTAGTGTCAACGGCGTCGAGTAAAATAGATAATTGATGTAAAATAAATCATGTGATTTAAGGAATTAATGAAGGTAATTTAGAAGATAAAAAATGTATGGTATAAATATTTTAAGAGATTCCGAAAATAAATTATTTAATTTGTATTATAAGAGAGTATAGATATAGATAAACTAGCTAGATTACGTAAAAAAACATGTGATCATTCGGTATGCGCGCGGTGCTCCCACATTACTTTATGATCATACGATCGACAGGTACGTGTTATATTTATTGGGCTGACAACTTACAACCGATCGATCATTAAATTTATATAGTACCTCACGTATACCTTTCAGCTAATTATGGAACTAATTAAAACCAAGTAGCCTAACCACCCTAATATCTACGGCTATAAACGAACCAAATATTTCACGAATTGTCCATGAAATGTTCGGCGTGAAGTTGGTTTAGTTAAATGAACGAGCATAAACAAAGCTTCCGTTCATTCATTTATGTTCATGAACGTTCGATAATATAGTAAGTAAGTAAGTAACTGCTCAGTGCCGCCTTCTGCGGACTTTGAGCCCCAATACCTCAACGGTGTATGGGGGAGGTTAAGATGTAGGCAAACCTTACCTTTACCTAAGTAGAGAGGCTGCTTCCAGTTTCTACCTAAATGGTAGAAAAGACCCTCCAACCTTTGCATGGAATGAGGATCGAACCCATGACCTCTATCTCCAGAGACAAGGATGTTTTTCGTTCGTTTATGTTCGTGTACCGTTGTTAATGAACAATAGTTCGTTTATGTTCGTGAATATTCGTTCGTTTATATTCGTTTACATATATTAATACCTAATCAACTATATTTTAAAAAGTAGTTTAAATATAGATATTTATTTTATATCATATAATTGATATACACATATATTATATATACCTACCTAGTTATCTGTACTTTAAGAAAAAAGTTTAGATACAAATACTTATTTTATAAAAACTTTGTTTGTGTTTATTTATTAGTGTTCGTGAACATTCGTTCATGAACACAAACGAATGAACATGAACAAGTCATTATGTTCGTTAGTCCGTTTGTGAATACAACATTGTGTTCGTTAGTCTGTTCGTAAATCATTCGTTAAGTTAAACGAACGAACATGAACAAGGTTTTGTTCGTATTCGTTCGGTTCGTTTACAACCCTACTAATATCATCGATCCATAGTCATTCAACCAACTAAATTAAATATGAAATTCGCCATTTTTTTCAAAAAACAACTAAATCAAATGATAAATATCTCAAATTGAGCTAAAAACAAATTAATAAATTAAATCACGTTAGCAAAATATATTCAGAGATTCAAAATTAATCTTGCTCGTGTTTATAATAAAGATAGCCCATTCCAAGTATGTAGCCCTTACAACTTGCAACATAAAAAGTGATAAACTAAGGAGTATAAATGTATAATCTATGGGAGGGCTTAAGACAAAAATACAAAATGAATGACTATATAACTTATACTATTGTATAAAAATTCTAATTCCTTTTTATGAAATTTCTTATTTCTTATTAAAAGTTACATTTATAAAAAATATGCATCCGAGATTATCATTTTATCTCTAATAAATTAACTTATATCAAATGTCATTTACTTTTTTCAAATATCTTCACTGTTTCTTTTCATTAATTACCTTCTGATAACAAGTCAGAATAATGGTTTTTTGTATTAATAATTTGATGATCATTACATCTTTGTTATGTCCTCTATTTATACAAGAAATATATGGGCTAATATGACAAACAAAATCAATTGTGATTTACTAGTTGTCTTGCTGGATAAGTCTAGATCTATTTAATTAAAGAAATGATGATTCATTCTGATCCTTTTAGTCTAACACCTTCTATTACCATTTACCAGCATCACTCGACAACGTTACCGTTACCAACGGTTGTAGCGACTATCACATCATCGCCACCACATTGTACAGATACCCTTATATTATAATGTATATTAACACCGCATACTTTAAACAATATATTATTTATAACAGATTACGCATCATGCAGGTAAAAAACCTAGTATATATATGTTATATATTGTATCATGACCTTTGGTAATTACGTATGAGCATTATGATCGGATGACCAAGATTTTAGGTACGTGTGCATTTTGGTTTTTGAGTTGATGGGTCAAATTTGTGGCCCTTAACCTAGAGGCTTTTTTAGTGCCAAAAAGTTTTACCGCCGATACATTAGGCGTACGTACTCCATGCACTACATTTGTGTGGCTTGTATCATGCCAACAATCGACCATGATTAGTCACCTTCGATCAGCCAGTATTGTTTAATACGAGTGTCCTACAAGCGATTGAAATGTCTGTCATTAAATTCAACCAATTAATTTAAGGCACTTAACAACTAATAAGAAAAATACATTAAGAACTTAGTGACAAATTGAAAAGGTTCAGTATTGTAAAACAAATATCAAAGTAAAATAAATAAGGCAAGATCCCGATTCTTAAATTATGGTTAAATTGATGCATAAAAATTCACGAAACAATTGATGCATAATGATTTTCATGATGCACTGTGATTTTCAGTGAAAAGAAAACCTATTGTTTTATTTGTTTTTATTTTAATACTTGTTTTATTTTACCTAAAACTACAAATTAAAATATTATGAAAAAAGTAAAAGAAAAAAAAAACAAAATCAATCAAATTCTTAAGTATGTGTTTAGGGCGATTTCAAAATTTTTAAACTTCATTAGGCTATTTAAAATTAACTTTTGAGAAATTTTAATTAAAAATATCTATTACACGAAGTATTTGGTTGGAAAATAGTGATGAATATAAATCTCATTGAACAAATGTTAAAAAATGTATTGAAATATTAGGTTGCGTTTAGTTTAGTTATGTAAAATATATTCTAGTTTTTAATTTCTATTTTTTTTACAGAATGGAATGAGTTTCCATTTCTAAGAATCAAATGAAAATTTTGAAACATATTTAAATTATGAGTTGTTATTTTTATTTTCAATTTTTTTTTTTAACGTTCGTGTTACGTGACGGCTAGTCATTACATCCAATTGGGCAAACAGTCACTAGCGACCGATCCACGAAGTCAAGAAACCACGGGGGGGGGGGGGACCACCAAGTTAACTGTTACAGAAGGCACGACGTTAAATTGGGGAAAAACCTTGCTTGCTCGGATTTGAACCTTGGTCTCCCAAAGCCCAAACTTCATTATAAGACGAGGATATCAAGGCTAAAAACTAAAGGATAAGTATCCTGGAATGTAACAAACTTTGGACGAATGTCTATAGTAGGAAATAACTAAAGTTTTGTGTATTGTATGTAAACAACTTTAAAAAAAGTTTATTGTATGTAAGAAAACATACGTGTCAACCATATAGAGGTGTCACTTGTCTGATTTTAATTGGTTGAATACATTTTCTTCCATACAATAAACATTATTTTCGAGTTGTTTACATACAATACACACGACTTTAGTTATATCTTACTATAGACATTCGTTCAAAGTTTGTTACATCACAAGATACTTATCCCGAAAACTAAAGTACATGTTTCCCATTACAAAATTAAAAATATTATTTTATTTTTATTTTTGAAAACTTTTCTTAAAATACTATGATTTAAACATACTTTTTGTTTAGGTGTTTTTGTGCTAGCTCTCTTATCTTTTCACCAAAGAATTATTGCGAGTTAATCATGGTGAAATAGTTTTAATTAGGATTATCTTTTTAAATATAAATTTGAGTAGGTTTTGGAATTTATCTATAATCTATAATCTCTTAGAAAGAAAAAAGTAATCTCATGTTGAAAGTTACATGGGGAAAAATGTTTAAAATACACTTAATAATTATATTATACTATCACTTATTTATCTTTTAAAATATCTCCATTAACCTATTACATCAATTATATTTAATTTACATCAATTGTTTACACTACTCGACGCCGCCTCTACCATCAACAGTACTCCCCACCATCATACCTGTTGGGAAAATTCGTGTATAACGAACAGATAATCGGATATAATCAATCTCTGAAAGGCGTGTAATCACTTTTAGATTGAATCACTTTGGCGGTTCACCCAAACTATTCACTCGGATACAATTCAAAAATCAAGAATTTTCTGTGTGTTTATGTTAGAGAGCGTATAAACCAGAAAAGAGAGAGAAGAATATATCGACCAGCAATCACAAACAGGTATATATCAAATCAGGCCCATTAACTGTCAAAATTCAGTTAATTACACAGGTTTACAAAGTTGTCAAATTTAGTCTCTTAAATTCCGAAAATTAAATTTTTCAGAGAGATTTTTACTATAACAACTTAATGGAAATAAAATTTTTCCAAACTGACCTGACAGACCCCAGCCTTGGACCCCGCCAGATTTGTTTATTTGTCTGAGCGGATTGGTTTTCAAGCCAGCCGTACGTAGGATTTTTGATCAAATAAATGCAGAAACATAATTTTCTACAAAAGGTCAAAAGCCTATGTACTATGAAAGAGATATGAATATGAATTTAATTACTTAGCTAGTTGCTCTTATTTACCGTATCAAGTAAAATATTACTAAGAAAAGATGTGAAGTCTATATAAACCATGTCACCATAAACACCATTTCCATATTCATATACACACACACCATCGTACAATCCTCTTTCAACTGGATTTTGAGTTATCTACACTACTTAAAAAGAAAAAAAAAAAACAAAAATGTGGAAGTTGAAGATAGCAGAAGGGGGGAATGATCCTTACTTGTTTAGCACCAACAACTTTGTTGGACGCCAGACTTGGGAGTTCGACCCTGATGCAGGCACTCCCGAAGAAAAACAACAAGTTGAAGATGCTCGACGTTGTTACAGAAACAATAGGAGTAACGGTGTTCATCCATGTGGCGATTTACTTATGCGTATGCAGGTTGGGAGTTGTATGAATATTTTTGGTAACATTGATTGATTAATGTTGGATATCAACAATTATGTGCTTTGAAACTTCAGAAAATCACTTACAACTGGGAGATGAGCAAAAGTTACTACATACATCTCTTGGTATTTCATGCGCAAATATTGGATTTGTGTTCGTTAAATCATCTCGAACAATAACAGTTAATCTTAGAATGATGCAAAAACTTGTTACCTGATATATTTATGATCTATATATGGCATTTTGTGTCATTCTATAGACATTGTTATTGAACTAATTGCTTTTTGTATCACAGTTGCTGCCATATCATACACATAATCATATTGATCGTGTTTTTTATGATATATATGATTGGCAAAATGCATTGGACCAATTAAGTTCTTTCACATAATTAGAGAGCTTTGTGGCTATATACTACTCGTAACTTACAACAGTAGTTGTATGATAAATGCAGTTGATCAAAGAGAATGGTATTGATGTGTTGAGCATACCCCCAGCGAGGTTAACAGAGGACGAGGAAGTGAACTATGAAGCAGTTACCGTAGCAGTAAAAAAAGCAGTCCGCTTGAACCGTGCTATCCAAGCAAAGGATGGCCACTGGCCTGCAGAAAATGCTGGTCCTATGTTTTTTACTCCTCCCCTTGTAAGTTGATCATATATATTTGCTTATGTTAGAATATGAACACCTAAACAAACATAATCACGAGTATGCACAACGGAAGAATTCGAAACATATATGCAATCAAATTAATTAACAAAGACTAGAATTGAGTCGTGTACCTTATGCAAGCTCCAATAAAGATAATAATAATAAGATTATTATTAATGCTTAGGGTTTAAAGCAAAACCCCTCTACGATCGCACACTAGACACCCCGAATAACGTATGCTAGTACTCGATCACAAACCAAACAAACCTTTTGCTTGAACCTTAAACTTCAAAGTCGAAACACCCTAAAGAAAGGGAATTTCGGCCACTTCAAAGAGAAAGGAAGAAAAAGGAGAGAATTGCTTATGTGAAAAAGTATGTGAAAAACCAAGAATTAAGCCTCTATTTATAGGGCTTAATTAGGGTTAACATAACTTGGAAAATAAGCCACATCAAGGCCTTCCTACCCTTGAAAGTGGACAGCCCCCTCATGGACTTTAGGTCCAAGTCCATTTTTCGATTTTCACATTTTAATCCTTCTCTTTAATCAATTAAATATAACTAACCCTTTAATTATGTTTAATTAATCATTTCGTGATCAAACTAATCAATATATTACTTTAATATATCAATTAATATTATCGAGTTACCGTGTCATTTCGTGTGACCCCGTAGGCTTAAACTATTCCCGAACATGCGATTTATAATAAAATGATCACACTCCAACAGCTTAATTTCTGGTAAATAGAAACAGGGGCATCTTATCTCATTTATATGAAAAAATATCAGATGATATCTTGTATGTAGTTCAAAAATATGAGTAATTTGACCATTACCCAGTTCATTTGATCTATTACCCAAGTACCCAACCCACCCATTTTGTAAAATGTGCAGGTTATCGCGATGTACATCAGTGGAACCATCAACACACATTTAACAAGAGAACACAAAAGAGAAATGATACGGTTTATCTACAATCATCAAGTAAGAACCATATCTCCTATCACAATACCTATACCACAGCCTAAACATTTATAATCATGGGCAAAATAGCTTTTTCAGATGACCATTTTTTCTGTTGTTGTTAAAGTTCACAAATTTTTATAGTGAATTTTTTTAGAATGAAGATGGAGGGTGGGGCTTTTATATTGAGGGACACAGTACCATGATCGGGTCAGCATTGAGCTACGTAGCTCTACGATTGCTGGGAGAAGGACCTAATGATGGAAATGGTTCGGTTGAACAAGGCAGGAAGTGGATACTTGACCATGGCGGGGCAACCTCCATTCCCTCTTGGGGGAAAACTTATCTCTCGGTAGATAGCTCACACATTTGACAGTATCATATTAATTAGTAATGACCCGCTAAATTAACTTTTGGTACCTTTTTTCTGCAGGTGCTTGGGGTATATGAATGGGAAGGGTGCAATCCAATTCCACCAGAATTTTGGCTTTTTCCTGAAACTTTACCATATCATCCAGGTCTACATAAATTACGTCCCAAAATAAAGGACATATGAAAGCAGCTATTTGGATTTAAAAAAAATTCATTCAACACGCAACATTTCAAAGAACATTAACAATATCATACAAGGAATACAGTTTCCGAATTTTGGATGATCACAGTTTTTGCTACTTTATGATACGGATAATACGTTGTAAGGGTAATATTTTGCTAATGGGTTAACACGTAATTAGTAGTGTGAAATTTATTTAAAAAAGGAAATGTCACATTTTTTCGGAGACAGACTAATATACATAGTGTTGCACATCATTGGGACGGAAGGAGCATAGGTGTAAGATTTTATGGCGGATTATATCTTCAATTGTAATCATAAGACAGCAATAAGACACATACATGAATGAACCGACCAAAAGAAGGAAATAAAATAGCTTCAAGCACTAAGTTAATCAGAACTTAGTTGCACTAACTATTTTCCTTACATGTGATGTAGCCAAAATGTGGTGCTACTGCCGGACAACCTATATGCCAATGTCATACCTGTACGGGACAAAATTCCATGGTCCAATAACTGATCTTGTTCTTCAACTTCGACAAGAAATGCATCCTATCCCATATCACAAGATAAACTGGAATAAACAGCGTCACAACTGTAGCAAGGTCAATAGTATGATAAATAAAACTCTAGCAGTAGTCTGAAATCTTAATGAGATTAATGCTATAATATGTGTACGTGATTTTTAATGGACTGCAGGAAGATCTCTATTACCCTCATTCAACAGTCCAAGATTTGTTGTGGGATGGTCTTCATTACTTGAGTGAGCCAATCCTCAAGTATTGGCCTTTTACAAAGCTAAGAGAAAGAGGTCTCAACAGAGCAGTTGAACTAATGCGCTATAGTGCTCAAGAAGCAAGATATATCACCAGTGGATGTGTCGAAAAGGTTTGCTTAATAGGATTTGAATTAATCTTTAAGAAATATGCTATGAATACACACACTCAACTTGGTTATGGTTTTGGATGCAGAGCTTGCAAATGATGTGTTGGTGGGCGGAGAACCCAAACGGATATGAGTTCAAACACCACCTTGCTAGAGTGCCTGATTTCTTGTGGTTAGCAGAAGATGGGATGACAATGCATAGTTTTGGGAGCCAACTTTGGGATTGTGCACTTGCAACTCAAGCAATAATAGCTAGTGATATGGTCGAAGAATATGGTGATTCGCTTAAAAAAGCAAATTTCTATATCAAAGAATCTCAGACCAAGCAAAATCCTTCTGGAAATTTTTTGAAAATGTGTCGGCAGTTTACTAAAGGGTCGTGGACTTTCTCTGACCAAGATCAAAGTTGGGCTGTCTCAGATTGCACAGCCGAAGCATTTAAGGTGATACTAGTCACACTACGTACAACCACCCTTTTGTGCTTTTTCTTTGCATATCAATTAAATAAATTTGTACATTCTCCTGCAGTGTCTTCTATTACTATCCCAAATGCCAGAAGAAATTTCAGGAGAAAAAGTCGATAATGAGCGATTATACGAGGCCCTTGATGCCCTCCTTTACTTTCAAAGTCCTATAAGTGGAGGTTTCGCTATATGGGAAAAACCTGTCCCAAAGGAATTTTTATGGCAGTGGTTGAATCCATCAGAACTTTTTGGAGACATAATTGTTGAGAAAGAGTAAGCTCCTTATGAATTACTTTCCAAGGTTAAGCTGTCAGGCTACTAAATGGACAGATATATATACACTAATATATATCTTATTTCGCTTGATTTAGGCATGTTGAGTGCACAGCATCATGTATCAAAGCCCTTTTAGCCTTCAAACACTTGCACCCAGGGCACAAGGAGAAAGAAATAGAAACTTCCGTGGCTAAAGCAATCTGTTTTCTGGAGGAAAAACAATGGCAAGATGGTTCATGGTAGACTAATTACCTTCACGCACTTAATGACATTATGAATTATTAGAACACAAACAGTATTATGAAATCAATGAATTCTGGCAGGTATGGTTATTGGGGAATATGCTTTCTATATGGCACATTTTTTGCACTAGTAGGCTTGGAATCTGCTGGAAGAACATATGACAATAGTGAAGCAGTTCGTAAAGCGGTTAAATTTCTTCTGTCGAAACAAAATGAAGAGGGTGGGTGGGGAGAGAGCATTGAGTCTTGCCCCAGTGAAGTGTACACACCGTTAGATGGAAATCGGACGAACCTGGTTCAAACTTCATGGGCTATGCTAGGTCTTATGTCAGGTGGACAGGTTAGATTTTCATATCTTTTTTATTTGATAAAAGCTTTTGATAGCAAAGGACTAAACACAAATATACAATTATTTCTTTCTTTTTCTACTTGATTATCGTAGGCTGAAATAGATCCGACACCCTTGCACAAAGCAGCCAAGATCTTGATTAATGCACAGATGGATAATGGAGATTTTCCTCAACAGGTCATTCTTAATCTTTTCCTCTGTTGTATGAAATTATTTTCCAGACAAGTAGATTAAGGTTATTAAGGTTTGATTCTCGACTCCAATTTCATCGTGTCACTAGCTTCTAGATTTTCATAACATATGTTGCATCTTCTTTCAACCATCTTTGTTACAACTATTGGCCAAACATTTTAATAACATCTTACTTTCATAAACATTTCAGGAGCTTACTGGAGTCTACATGAGGAACTGCATGTTGCATTATGCAGCATATAGGAACATATTTCCACTTTGGGCACTTGGGGAATATCGCAAACGAGTTTGGGTCAATTGAATCAAGAGCCTGAAGTAAGCCGAAAATATGTGCAAATGATAAGCCAGCCTATGTGTCCAATATATTGTAATCTCATTATCATAATCTTAGTCAATGATGTTATTGTAACAAAAATATTGCATTGACTATGCAATATCTAGTTCCACAAGTTCATTAGACGGCTTCTAAGCAATTGTTATCAAGGCAGTCGATCCATCTTCTATCCAAGCCCATACAGCCCAACAACTGGCTTGATTGATTTCTATGAATGCAGCTCACGTGTGCCTTTGCCAAGTTTTTATTATTATCTTGTGTTTTAGTATGAGTGTTTTTTTTCCTATATGTTCATGTTCAATCAAGTGTAAATATGTAGCACAAATACATGTAAATTAAATGAAAAAAGGACACACTTTTTCTTGTAGTACTCGTGCAAAGAAAAAGGCAGAGAATTTTGTCCCCAAATGTTGCTTATCCTAATCTTGGCAATTTAGTGGTGAACTTTGGCGACCTAATCGAAGACTAGTGGTGAGTCTTCGTCTAGACTTCAATTGGCTTAGCCATGTAACTTCAAGGTCGGTCCTGAAAATTTAATACTAGATGAGCCGATTCATATATGCTCCTATTAAATTTTGTAAACAAACAACACATTGATATGTCTGGTAAGGACTTAATCAAAAATAATTTTTAGGTCATATACAAATGTTTGTTTAGAATTTAATTAATAAGTGTTGTCTTAGTTAAAAAGTTAAGATGCAACAACATTTACATATTTACTCTTTCAAAAACTCTTATTTTTTAAAAATATATTTCATTAAAAGTAATATAATATCTTGTTATTTAATTTTTACAATTTTCCATATTTTGGTATGTGATGTTGATAATATATCCCACTCAAATATCAGACATGGAATATAGAAAATGCAGTACTCATTGTTATTGACCAGGTCAACCAAGAAGACTTGGTTTTGTTTGGATGTTGAAAGTTGATTATTGACCGAAAAATATAAGCCACTTATGAACTACATACTTTTTGTTATTTAAATTTTACAATTCTCCATATTTTATAGTATGGGAAGCAATATTATATCCCACTCAAATATTAGGGTATGCTTGGTTCAAGCTAAGGAATGGGAAAGGGAATGTAAAGAAGGAATGGGAAAAGGAATGCAAAGAAATACTAGAGAATACTATCATTGTAATAGTGTTGCTTGATACATGCAAAACAATCATTATCATTGTCCTTAATCATGTTTGGTTTTTAAAATTACATTATAATATATATAAACTTATTTTATCTCAATTGTCTCTAACAAATCACAAATTTTACACATTCATGGCATAAACAAGTTTGAGAAAAACCAAAAATTTTTTTAACACCTCATCATAATCAATAGCAGTGTTCTTTTTTAAAAGGTATTGAACAAGCTAATTTGAGAAAAACCAAATTTATTTATTTTTTGTTATCAAGAATGAATTTATATTTAAAAACAATTATACAATACCTTTCAAAATTGAATATATCAAGGATAAAAACAAAAAAGTAATCACGATTTACAGATGCTACATCATTAAAAATTTGTTAAATACCATTACAAACTTGTTCGACACCTTTTTTCCAGAAACTAATGCTAATAATAATAATAATGAAGCATCAATTGGTGGCATGAATGTTTCATACGAGCACTCTTTCAAGAATTCGGCTTGTTCTTTTATCAATCCATTATATATTATTAAAGTGTTGCTAAAGAAAAATAATAATAATAATAGAGATATTTTATAGTATAAATATGGAATAGGATTGTGATGATTTTTGAAGTTGTTGATTCGTATATTTGTGATAAATCTTCTTTTTGATGGAGAAGAGTATATGAGAAGATGAGAGATTGAGAGATGATAAAAAAAATTAGAACCTGTATAGAGGAATATAAGGCTGGGAAAATAAGGTAATCATAATCATTCCACCCAATTTACTCTATAATGCCCTATTACCTAGTTTTGGTATTTATTAACCACATTATTTTAAAACAAGCATCATCCATCATTATATAACCCATTCCCCACCCCTAAAAAACCCCTACCAAGCACCCCCTTAGACATAGAATACGAAAAATGTAGTACTCATTGATTATTGACTAGGTCAATCAAGTAGACTATATGTTTGGATTCTCGGGTGAGGATTGAGTTTTGCGTTGAGGCAACCAGGTAAAATTGAGTGTGTTTATTGGATGGTTGGAGTGGTTTTTAAGTTTGAGGAATGATAGTATATACTATACTAGTTAATCAGGGTTCAACTCGGATTAACAGATAGACATTTTGTAAATAAGTTGAATGATATCTGGATAGACTTAAAATATGTTGTTATATTAAAATGTATAATAACAACGTTAAATAAGTTAAAAAGTTGTGATAAATTATTATGTAAAAAATGAAACTAAACGGAAACAAAAGTTGTGTAGTTGTGGACACGCGTTAAAACACATTCGGTTGGCAAAAAAAAAAAAACGTTATATGAAAGAAAAAACACCATAGTTTTCGCCTTATCGTAACGAAAATATAAGGTGATTAAAATCTTACATAATAATCTGGATATTTAATAAAAATTTATATTAATAATACATATTTTTTAATAAAAATATTTTGAATTTTAAATAAAAAAGTATGATGATGTCATAATTAAATAAAAAAAAATGTGTCGTAATACAATTTTTAAAAAATTTTATGTCATCACAATCTTTCTTTATTAATATAATAAATTTTTATTTTAAATTAATTTTTTTGTGACTGTATGGGTACACATATGAAGACAGCAGATCATAGGTTTGATACTTGTTAAGAACAAGTAGTGAAATTATATCTTGTGATCCATGTGTGATTATGGTATTTCACTGGAAATGAGTTTTATACGTTGTGCTCTCTGGATACCAAGAAAATACGTCAGAGGATTCCCACCAGCTTCTTAATTTTTTTAATTTCTACATGTAATAGTATATATGTATAGGGTTCTCGAAATAAGAGTCCCTTATATATATATATATATATATATATATATATACATATATATACATACATACTAGCACGGTACCCGCGCAATACAATGGTAGTCGTGGCGGCGACGTGTTGGTGGTGGAGACGGCGTTGAATGGTGTAAATAATTGATGTAAAAGTAATTAATGTAAATGGTTAATGGAGATATAAAAAATAAATGATTTATAATGTCATTTAATCATTAATGTTAAAGGGTAATGTATGTGAAAAAATTTTAATGGATGTTACGTGAAAATATTACATATATTACATATTTTCAACATTTCCAAATATAAAGTGCTACTTTTATACTATAATATATTATATATATATATGGGGATGTGAATATAAGGCCGACGGGTATATAAGCTTAGGTGTGGAACACTCACATATTGTTTTTTAATCCATAAAAATCATAGGGGCCTATGCATTTATTCATTAAACAATAAATAATAAAATATTAGTATGTGAGGGGTTCCACACCTAAGCTTAGGTGCCGGACAGCCTTATATTCCCTTTATATATATTATATATATATATATATATATATATATATATATATATATATATGGACAATCAAATAAGAACAGTCTTAAAATAAGAATGGTGAGAACACTTAAAAAACATCATTTTGATGCATTAAAAGTCCATAAAACTAACATAGTGCTTAACTAATTATCATTATTTAAGTGTATAACAACACATTGGCCTGTCAAAATCAAGAAAACATGTTCTTTATTTTGTGCATCCATGCATATTCTTCAAAATGATGCATCCATCAAAAAACGTGATTTTTTTTATTTTGACGGATCAATATGTTGTTAAACACTTAAATAATAATAATTAGTTATGCACTATGTTAGTTATATGGACTTTTAATGCATCAAAATAATGTTTTTTAAGTGTTCTCAGCGTTCTTATTTTAAGGTTGTTCTCACTGGAGTGTTACCCCATATATATATATATATGGACAATCAAATAAGAACAGTCTTAAAATAAGAACGTTGAGAACACTTAAGAAACATCATTTTGATGCATTAAAAGTCCATAAAACTAACATAGTGCATAACTAATTATTATTATTTAAGTGTATAGCAACACATTGACATGTCAAAATCAAGATAATCATGTTTTTTGTTTTGTGCATCCATCTTGGATGCATATTCTTCAAAATGATGCATCCATTAAATAACATAATTTTTTCGATTATGACTGATCAATGTGTTGTTAAACACTTAAATAATGATAATTAGTTATGCACTATGTTAGTTTTATGGACTTTTAATGAATCAAAATGATGTTTTTTAAGTGTTATCACCGTTCTTATTTTAAGACTGTTCTAACAGGAGCGTTACCCTATATATATATATATATATATATATATATATATATATATATATATATATATATAACTCTTCCCCTTTCTCTCTCTATATAAATTCATGATTAATTTATACAAATAACTATATAATGATGTTTTCCATGAGAGTTCAAATCTTGAAGGAAAATATTTTCATAAAAGTGTTGACTTAAATGTTAGACATTTAAGCTAATTTAAGAATAGGGGTAACATAATTTGCCATTAGAAAAACACTATAAAAATTTCCACTAAATAATCATGATGTGTGGGAAATATACCTTCGTGATAATTAACCAACTCCACCAAGTAGTTTTTGGAACACGGACCATGTAGGTGCAATAATGCATCAGATGCTAATTATTCACTATTTCCCTTTTTAAAATGATCCGCTTACTATTGTAACCACTTTAGAAAAAAGGCTTAAGCAAGGTGAATGATTAAGGCTACTAGGTGAAACTTTTAGATGAAGAATAAAAGGTAAATAAGATTACCTGAGGTGAAGAGTGGGTTTTTGTGAGTTTTGTTTTATTTTGATTGGTTATGATGGCATATTGTGGGAATTAAATTTGAAGGATATTTCACAACCAATTAAGCTTTTCTTTCTTAAATCATAAACTAAACCAACAACCCTTATAGTATTGAGACTCAAAACATGTACAAAACTCAAAAAATAAACGACAATGCAAGGTCAGATTTTAAACGTCCGAATTTTTAAATCATATATAATATATCAATTATATTATATATGATAATCACTGACAGATTCAAGAATAAAAGCTAAGTGTGTCTCGTTATGATAAATCTGCTTTGAATGCTTGAAAATGTTTACTATATAATTTACATAAGTCCAAATCTTTGGATAACATGTGTCAAAATATAATCTTCTATAGTTAAAAATTTCCACAGCTAACTTATGTCCACAGACCTGTGTAGTTAGTACATAGAACTGTCTCTAATGATAACATAAAGCTCCAATGCGATGAGAACACTCTTAAAATAAGAACAACATGAAAACATTAAAAAAAATATATTTTGATGTATTACAAGTCTATACAACTAATGCAATATATAAATAATTATCATTGTTTATTTGAATGTTTAACGGACACAATGATTTGTTTCTCATTTCTATATATACCACATACAACCCACTTTGAATTGGATTTTTGAGTCATCTACTTTCAAAAAGAAACCAAAGATGTGGAAATTGAAGATAGCAGAGGGAGGGAATGACCCTTACTTGTTTAGCACCAACAACTTTGTTGGACGCCAGACTTGGGAGTTCGACCCTGATGCAGGCACTCCCCAAGAGTTACAGGAAGTTGCAGATGCTCGACGCTATTACAAGAAGAGAAGGAGTCAAGGTGTTCATCCATGTGGCGATTTACTTATGCGGATGCAGGTTGGTCGTTGTATGAATATTTTTGGTTATTGATTGATTAGATTAGGGAAATGCTAAATACAACCCTATTTAACGTGCATAAAAAAACTTGTACCTTCCATATTAAAAGTTTGGCCCCTGATTTTCATGATAAATGTACAAACAATTTATACACCTTAAACACAGCCCTAAGGGCTGTATTTAGCAAACCCCATTAGATTAATATTGGATATCAATTATTATGTGCTTTGAAATATTTGAAAATCACGTACAATGCAAGTCATGGGAGATGATCAAAAGTTACGTCGTCTCTTGGTTTTTGATGCATAAAAACTTGATTTGCGTTAGGTAAATTATCCTGAACAATAAAAGTTAAGATCATATACCATATCGCAATAACTTGTTACCTTATATATTATGATGCAGAATTATATATATTGGACCAAATATTTTCACATAAAATAGGTAGGAAAGCTTTGTGGCTATATACTACTCGTAATTTACAACAATAGTTGTATGATATATGCATCCTGTTATAAATATATGCAGCTGATCAAGGAGAATGGTATTGATGTGTTGAGCATACCCCCGGCGAGGTTGAGAGAGGACGATGAAGTGAACTATGAAGCAGTTACCGTAGCAGTAAAAAAAGCAGTCCGCTTGAACCGTGCAATCCAAGCAAAGGATGGCCATTGGCCTGCAGAAAATGCTGGTCCTATGTTTTATACTCCTCCCCTTGTAAGTTCATATGTGCTTTCTGTTAAATATAAACAGGAGCATCATATCTCATTTACATGAGAACATCAGATATCTGACATGTAGTTCGAAGATATAGTTTGATCTCTTAATTTGATCTGTTACCCAAGTACCCGATCCACCCATTTTGTTTAATGTGCAGCTTATTGCGATGTACATTAGTGGAACCATCAACACACATCTAACAAGAGAACACAAATTAGAAATGATACGTTTTATCTACAATCATCAAGTAAGAGCGTACCAAATCTCCTATCTTGATACATATACATTCTAAATATTAATCAATAGTAAAATATATCTATTTCAGACATTTTTATTTTATTTTTTTGGCTAAAGTTCACTGATAGTTTTTATACTGATTTCTTCCAGAATGAAGATGGAGGGTGGGGCCTTTATATTGGAGGACACAGTACCATGATCGGGTCAGCATTGAGCTATGTAGCTCTAAGGTTGCTGGGAGAAGGACCTAATGATGGAAATGGTACGGTTGAACAAGGCAGGAAGTGGATACTTGACCATGGCGGGGCAACCTCCATTCCTTCTTGGGGGAAAACTTATCTATCGGTAGACATCTCACACTAGGCATCATATTAGTTATGACCCGCTAAACTAACTTTTGGTACCTTGGTGTGCAGGTGCTCGGGGTATATGAATGGGAAGGGTGCAATCCAATCCCACCGGAATTTTGGCTTTTTCCAGAAACTTTACCATATCATCCAGGTATACGTATATGATTACATGCCCCTTTCATTTTGTCGCACTTAAAAAATGTACATATCATAAGCAGGCTTTGGATAAAAAAAAAACTTTTGCACTCAACATGCAACAGTTTAAAGAACATAATTAATATAATCATACAGCGAGTATAGTTGGTGGCTATCCATCTACCCTTTTTACAGGGAGTATAGTTTCAGAATTTTGGATTATCACAGTTGTTGCCACTTTATAAGATACGGAGAATGCATTGTAAGAATAATATTTTGCTAACAGGCTAGTAATGAGAAATAGATCTAAGAAACAAAATGTCACAATTTAGAGACAAACTAATATATAAAGTGTTGCACATCATCGGGACGGAAGGAGTATAGGTGTAAGTTTTATGGCGAATTATATCTCCAATTACCATCATAAGACGGCAATAAGACACAAAAATGAGAATATGAATCAACCAAGCAAAAGAATGAATCAAAACTTAGTTGCACTCACTATTTTCCCCATGTGATGTAGCCAAAATGTGGTGCTTCTGCCGGACAACCTATATGCCAATGTCATACCTATACGGGAGAAAAGTCCATGGCCCAATAAGTGATCTTGTTCTGCAACTTCGACAAGAAATTCATCCTATCCCATATCAGAAGATAAATTGGAATAAACAACGTCACAACTGTTGCAAGGTCAATAGAATAATATATAGAACTCTAGAAGTAGTCTGAAGTTTTAATGAGATTGATGCTAACACATGTGTGATTTCAATGGACTGCAGGAAGATCTCTATTACCCTCATTCAACAGTCCAAGATTTGTTGTGGGATGGTCTTCATTACTTGAGTGAGCCAATCCTCAAGTACTGGCCTTTTACTAAGCTAAGAGAAAGAGGCCTCAACAGAGCAGTTGAACTAATGCGCTATAGTGCTCAGGAAGCCAGATATATCACCAGTGGATGTGTCGAAAAGGTTAGCTTGATGGGATTTGAATAGATCTTTAAAAAATATAGTATGAATACACCCAACTTGGTTATGGTTTTGGATGCAGAGCTTGCAAATAATGTGTTGGTGGGCGGAGAACCCAAACGGAGATGAGTTCAAACATCACCTTGCTAGAGTGCCTGATTTCTTGTGGGTAGCAGAAGATGGGATGACGATGCACAGTTTTGGTAGCCAACTTTGGGATTGTGCACTTGCAACTCAAGCAATAATAGCTAGTGATATGGTCGAAGAATATGGTGATTCGCTTATGAAGGCCAATTTCTATATCAAAGAATCTCAAGTCAAACAAAATCCATCTGGAAATTTTTTGAAAATGTGTCGGCAGTTTACTAAAGGCTTGTGGACTTTCTCTGACCAAGATCAAAGTTGGGTTGTCTCAGATTGCACAGCTGAAGCACTTATGGTGATACTACAGCCACCCTTTTAAGCTTTTTCTTTGCATATTTGATAAATAAATTTATACATTCTCCTTTGCAGTGTCTTCTATTACTATCCCAAATGCCAGAAAATATTTCAGGAGAAAAAGCCGATAATGAGAAAATATATGAGGCTGTTAATGCCCTCCTTTACTTTCAGAATCCTATAAGTGGAGGTTTCGCTGTATGGGAACAAGCTGTCCCAACGGCATATTTAGAGGTAAATACAAGATATTAATTTCTGCAGATGTCGACTGCATTGTTAACACCTATTTTTATGTGCAGTGGTTGAATCCATCAGAACTTTTCAAAGACATAATTGTTGAGAAAGAGTAAGCTCCTTATGAAATCTTTTCCAAAGTTAAGCTGTCAGACCACTAATTGGACAGACATATATACACTAATATACATTATTTCGGGTGATTTAGGCATGTTGAGTGCACAACTTCATGTATCAAAGCCCTTTTAGCCTTCAAACGCTTGCACCCAGGGCACAGGGAGAAAGAAATAGAAATTTCCGTGGCTAAAGCCATTTGTTTTCTGGAGGGAAAACAATGGCAAGATGGTTCATGGTAGACTAACTACCTTCAAGCACTTCATGCCACAATGAATAATTAGAAAGCAAACAATATTCTGAAATTCAATGAATTTTGACAGGTATGGTTATTGGGGAGTATGCTTTGTATATGGCACATTTTTTGTGCTAGGAGGCTTGGAATCTGCAGGAAAAACATACAAAAACAGTGAAGCCGTTCGTAAAGCGGTTAAGTTTCTCCTAGCGAAACAAAATGAAGAGGGTGGGTGGGGAGAAAGCATCGAGTCTTGCCCCAGTGAAGTATACATACCATTAGATGGAAATCGGACGAACCTAGTTCAAACATCATGGGCTATGCTTGGTCTTATATCAGGGGGACAGGTTAGATTTTCATATTTTGTAGTTAAAAGCTTTTCATTTTAAAGGGTTAAACCAAAGATATAACTTTTCTTTCTTTTTCTACTTAATTATCCTAGGCCAAAATAGATCCGACACCCTTGCATAAAGCAGCGAAGATTTTGATTAATGCGCAAATGGATAATGGAGATTTTCCTCAACAGGTAATTCTTAATCTTTTCCTCATTGGTGGCTTTCCTCCATCCCCGTCCGTCCCCTTTGTGTGCTCACTAACAGAGGAGCTGTAATGAAGTAACCAACTAAAATTATTTTCCAGACTGGTGGATTGAGGTTATTAAGATTTGATTATGTTTGTGAGTTCATGTAGCCTCTATACAGGCAACAGTTTATTGGTATTGTTTTAATTCGTATTAAACCCAATGAAATTAATCTTGACTCCACTTTCATCCTGACACTGACCTCTAGATTTTCTTTAACATATGTTGCATCTTCTTTAAACCATCTTTGTTACAACTATTGGCCAAACATTTGAAGTAACATCTTTCATACACATTTCAGGAGCTTACCGCAGTCTACATGAAGAACTGCATGATGCATTTTGCAGCATATAGGAACATATTTCCACTTTGGGCACTAGGGGAATATCGCAAACGAGTTTGGGCAATTAAACCGATAGGCAATAGCCTGAAGTGTAGTGTATAAGTAAGCCGAATACAGAAAATATGATATATTAAACTGTCGTTATCGTTATCTTAACCAATGGTGTTATTGTAACAAATATAATGCATAGTCTATGCAATATCTAGTCCTGCAAGTTCATTATACGGCCTCTAATTCATCAAAAAAAACAATGATAATGAACAACACTATGCATAGACCTTTTTTTTTTTACTTTAAATCTAAAAATGCCTTCACAATAAATGTTGTGGAACATGACGGATTACACGTGCAGCAACTAAATCTGATGGATATGAAATGTACCTGACATTGAAGTTTAGGCTGCGTGCAGTTAAGAAGTTACACCTATTCCAACAATTCCTCAACTCTCGCACACATTCAGTCTCAAACGCCTTCAATTCATCAATATCACGGGCTTTGAAAGCGTTAATAGTTATCCTTTTCCTTATCTAACTCCTCCATATCTTCCACTTCACTTTTCAAAACTCTAATTTAAAACCAATACTATCAGCCACGTTGATATATAAGTGACCAGTTATACCACATGCGATTACGCCATTCACATGTAAAAAGTGATGGATGTGCAAATGAGAATAAAAAATAAAAACTGAAAAAACGTAAAAACAATATGTTATTAATCAATTAGGAACCTGAATTGGTGGATTCGAGTGAGATAGATTGAAGAAATGATTGAATTGTTGTGAGGCGATTTTTTGTTCAAGTTTTAAACACTTTTGTTCAATGTATCTGATTCCGGAAAACTTTGAAGCCTGATTTTTTATTCTACACTTCTTTCTCTGTCTGCCTGCCAATAATATAGATTGATTGATTGATTGATTGATTGATAGATATAGAAAAAGAGAGAATGTGTGTGAAGGAAGGGTAGAAGGGATGATGGTAACGTTGGTTTCTGGTAGCCTCCATCTGTTCGAGTCTGTCTTTTCACTACTGTACGTTAATTGACAACTGTTCAGTTTTGGAGGGAGTAGCGGGTGTTTAGTAAGAGGGATAAAGAATGGAAATAGTGAGAAAGAGAATGGATTCCATTATTTGGTACCCATAAAGAATGAATATATATAAAAAATAAAATTTTAAATAATAATATATTTATTACATATAACATCTTAAAAAAAAAGAATTTCTTTTTCATTCTCACCATTTGTAGAGAATGGAATTGATTTCTTTTTCTCCTTTCTCATTCTCTTTCTTCATCGCAAACAAACAAGGGAAGTCTTTCCCATTCTCTTTCTCCCCTTTCCATTCCATCATACCAAACACCCCCTAGGTGTGAGAGGTTTTATAGTAGTTGGTGCTTAATTAACTAGATTAATACCCGGTTGTTGACCGGGTTATAAAGTAAACTTAAAAGCCTTTAATCCAAAAATAAAAATTAATATGAAATCGAACCTAATGTTCATAATAAGTCTTAAATCATGTACACTTTTAGATATAATATATATAGAGTCGGTTTGATATGTATTAAAATTGTCAATACTCGACCTTAACGGAATTTGACTTGAAACCGACCCGGAAAATTGGGTTAGAGTTGTGAAATCTCGACCCGGTAATCCGCCAACTTGACCTTTTTGAGTTTGGGTCGGGTTGACATATTTGGTTAGAAGATCAACCTCCTAACCCAAATATATTTATATTTATATAATTTTCAATATGTCGACTTATCAACTCATTTGATCCGACAACACACAAACCCATTTGACGTAAAACCAACTCGTCAACCAACCAACCCATATGATCTGAGATCAACCAACAAACCCATTTAATGTGTGAACCTGCCAACCCACCAACCTATCTAACTCGCCAACCCGATTTTTTTGGGTTGGTGGTTGAGTTCAGGTTGATGGGTTGACACTTGACAGACCTTGATTGAGATTTCCAAGTCAACTTTGTAATCAAGAGTAATAATTAGATTACTTATATGCTCTGTCCATTTTAATATACATCAATTATTTATTAGAATGATTTCTTGACGCTATGATAAAAATAAATATAGTTGGGTTGGGTTCAAAAAAATTTTTACTTGCCAAATTGAAACCATTAACCCAAGTCCATTGACAGTCATATATAAAAATAGTAATTTTTTTTCCTTGATACAAAAAAAAGTATAAATATATTTTATGTTTGTAGCTTAAATTTTTTCCAAACAAATGTAAAATATATATCATTTAAGAATATATAAATAAAAAGTGACTTCAAAATAGTTTTAACAAAAATGGTAACTAATAATTAATTATTTGATTGAAAATTATATATATTGGTCACTTCGTATAAAAATTCTTCAATTATAAATAAGTTTAAACAAATTTTAAAACTTAAGTCAATTATATCGATGTTAAAAAATAATCATATTTGTGATAGATGGAAACGACATAATTTGGTTGTAGCAATTAATTCTAACTTGCCAAGATTAGCATTTTATTTTTTAGGGCGAAGATTATATTTTAGTTTATTTTAAAAGGTTGAAATTAAAAGGCAATATTATTATTTTCTCTGTGCTATGGGAACCATAAATATATATAATTAAGCCGTAATTATAAGGGATCATATTTACACTGCATTCTTTTTATAAAAATATAAGAAAAGAAAAGAAAAGATGAAAGATCCTATTTCATAAAGGCTATTCTTGAGTTGAAAAAAATACATTAGAAAAAAAAAGGATAAAAAGTATCAATTTACAAATATATCCTCGATGTATATTTATACTACTGTAATATATATATATACACCATACGGATTTATATAAAAAAGATACCCCAATACCTCACCACCATCTATTGTTTCTATCCTATAATTCCAATCATACATATGTTACCAGTAACCACCTTACCACCATCTTCCCATTATTTAGTTTTGAAAACTTCAAAAAACCTTACCATCTCCTCCGCTTTTGTCACCCCCTCAATACAAATACAAGAACCAAAACTACTAATGTTCCGTCTACAGCTGTTTAAGCAGCACCGATCCAAACTATGCTCACCAGTAGTGTGGCCATAAACAACTACCATCTTCTTCCATAGATCACAACATCCATATATTCGAGGGGTAAATTGGTATTTTTATATTTGGATATGAAGTTTTCTAACCAAATCCGGCCATATTTGGCTGGAAAATATTGAAACAAAAAACCCTTTAGTTTTCCTATCAATTCTTTTCTTTTCTATTTCAAAAAAAAAAAAACTCAAAAAATGAGAATATTAGTAATTTCCCTATCATTCCCTTTCTTATACCTCTTCAAAAAAAACTCAACAATGCAGTGTTAGGGTTTAATTTTCCTCATATCTTTATCTTTCTTTAATCCTTTATAAATATAATTAGATTAAGAGATTAAACATATTTTTTCTCCAAATGTCCCTTTTAGCATATTTATGGTTTCCAGAATGTTCCTCTACACACTACAACACTAAAATACCATATAGTTTAAAACAATCGACATAATCTTATAATCTATATTTTTACACTCTGTAACCAATGTATTCATCCAAAAAGGTGGTTACAACGTGCGGGTACTATGCTCGTATATTATAAAAAGAATAGTTCCTTATTTATATAAATGTTTATACTTGTGTAATATATACACATAGCACCCCTTAAAATATCCATATCTACCACTAACCACTTAAAATTAATAACTAAATTAAACTATCAATCACTTATCTTTCAAAATATCTTCATTAACCTTTTATATCAATTATTTCTACATCAATAAGTTATACCACTCGATACTGCTTCCGCCACTAACAATAACTCCCACTACCACACCGTCTCTACGACAACTACCACTGCATTGCGCGGGTACCGTGCTTGTTGATATAACTTGCATGTAGAATACTAAAAAAAGGGTATGCTTAAATTCTATAGAGAATTCATCTTTGATAAAACCTTTATTTACATTATTAAGAGTATTTTGTTTATACTAATATTTGAACTAAAAACATCAAGGTCTCAAACTCCCAAAATACAATCCATTTATTGACTATTTTAATTGTTTTAGTTGATTGTTGCTTAGACTAGTTTTGTTTCTTTTGTCAAATTAATTTTCCACCGGGTATATCATTGATGGAGAATGTTAACATCGTGGTATTTGAAATTCGATTGTTGTTTTTGTCAATAATCGATTAGGGGTATAGATCAAAGAGTAAAACTCGAGATCAAATGTGTGACGAGCCGTGAGCAAAAGCAGGTTTTCGACCCAAACCGAACCCGACCCGGTCCAAACTGGTTTGGTGGGCGTTGACCAAGATCGGTTTTGACCGAAAACCCGAACCGACTTGAAACCGGTTTTGAGGGTGGAATACCGGACCCATTTGGAACCGATTAGGGTTGGGTTGGAACCGGGTCGGGTCGAAACCGATGACTCAAACTAATTTCAATTTTTAATTTTTTTTTTTGGAAAATAAGTCCTAACGCCCGTTAGCGGGTGGGAGTATGGACCTTTAGTGCCTAACGGCCATTACAAAAGTATTAACGGCCGTTACAACCTCTTTTTAACTAAGTAAATCGATTTTGAACCACTTAATTGCTAATACACCGAGCCTTAAAACCTAAAATACCTTCGTAATGATAATATCTAGTGAACTAACACAAAAAATTCCAAGTTATTTCACAAAAAGCACTTGAGAAAATATGAAAACTTGCTAATAATTAATTTAATGGCCGTTCAGGTCACTTTTTTACTACGTAAATCGATTTTGGGCCACTTTATTGCTTATACACCGAGCCTTAAGACCTAAAATACCTTCATAATGATAACATCTAGTGAATTAACATAAAACACTTAAAAAAATTGAAAACTCGCTAATAATTCATTTATAAAGTCACTTTTTGTATTATAGATCAAATTGTCTTCAAACAAATTTTCAAGCAACTTCAAATACATAGTCTTCTTATGAATTACATAATCTTCATACGAATTACAACTTCAAATAACAACATAGTCTTCATACGAATTACAACTTCATTGGTCTTCGAATCTTCATTGGTCTTCAAATCGTCATTGGTCTTCAAATCTTCATTGATCTTCTTAAAACAATTACAAAGTATTCATCCAAATACAAGGTCTTTAAAACATAATAAAAGACTTCAACCAAATAGTAAGAGTCTTTAAACAAATACTAAAAGTCTTCATTGGTCTTCAATTAGGTCTTCATTATTCTTCTTCGGAGTTTCCACGCATTGCTTCATTGTGTAGGAGTTCTTCATCGGAAAGTGAGATTGCTTCACCATGTTCCACCTCTTCATTGAATATTTCTTCTTCAAGGTCGAGTGCACTATATTCAAGACTTGATACGTTTTGTACACGTTCAATGGCATCATAGTAATCTTTTAAGCAAACGCACATCTCCAAAGATGTCGGTGTTAGTCTTGTTCTTCGGATGGATAAGACCCTACCACTAAGAGAAAAGATGGATTCCGAAGCTACCGTAGAAGCTTGAACACTTAGTAAATCTCGGGCCATGGCGGATAGCACGGGAAATTGACCTTCTCTTTCTTTCCACCAAGCCAAAATATCAAAGTTGGTGTATTCCTCAATTCTCATGTGTTCCAAAAAGTTGGTTCCCATGTACCTCTCAAGTTCGTTATTATTACCATTTGAACTTTCACCCCTAGCCCGTTTAGTGTTTTCTTGTCTTACCATATTATACAAGTGTATATATGGATCACTAGCTTTAGTAGTAGTAAAAAACGAGCTAGAACTTGAACTAGAAGCACCTTTTGAACCAACTTTATCATGATAAACACAAAACAACAACTTCAAATCTTCAACAAAAGAATGTTTCATCTTTTGGGCAAAAAATGGGTCTTTTTGGTGCAACTCCAAATTGAGACATGTTTTCCAAAAGCAAATCCACCCCACTAGTGTTCAAACATGGGTTCAAAGCAGCGGCACAAGTAAAAATCGGTGGCATTTCCTCAAAATATTTTCTCATTTTTTCTTTCATTGAATTAAGCATTGGTTCAAACAATTCATCTTCATACTCATATTCCCCCAACTTTTCACAAATTAACCAAATTTGTCTAAGCACCAAATGACTAGTGGGATAATAAACACCCGAAACCAAGTTGGTAGCATCTTTAAAAATTTCAAGTAATTCGGTTAATTTTTTAACTATCTCCCAATCCTCCCCACTAAATCCCTTTTCAACATTTCGTTTCCTAACTAGCCCATCATGAAAATGTTGCAAAGTAGATTGTTGGCGTAAACTCGTAAAGCACATTTAAACATGTTATGGGTCGAGTTCCATCTAATAGGAACATCCCAATTAGGACTTAAAAAAAGTGAATTCGTTTCCTTACACAACTTCATATAGTTTTGGTATCTCACTTTTGGTCCACAAAATACTTGTTGTATCATTTTCTTAAGTTGCTTTTGACAACATCTATTTCGGGTACACCCAACCCATCTTGCACACACAAGTTTAAAATGTGTGCAACACATCGAGTATGATAAAAAAAATCCCATTTACACAAGGTTTATATGCCAATTTTAACTTTTGAACCGCATTAGTATTATTACTTGCGTTATCAAATGAGATTGAAAAAACCTTTTGTTTAATTTTATAAAAACCCATCACACGTTTTAGTAAATAAATAAATTATCACCGGTGTGTGGAGATTCAAATTGTTCAAAAGCAATGGTACGCTTCATCATTTGCCAACTACTAGGATCAATCCAATGCGCCGTAACGCAAAGGTATGAAGTAGGCAAACCATGAGTAGCCGGCCAAACATCCGTTGTTAAACTTACACTAGTATTTAAGTTTTCAAATAATGTTACTAGTTGTAGTTTAGCCATTTTCCACATGCTCATACATTGCCTTTTTAGTGTTGAACGAGTTAAAGTTTTATAACGAGGTTGGAGAGTGTTTTGAAGTACCCTAGTTAGTCGCAGATTGTCAAAGTGGTTGAAAGGCAAAGCATCTTGAATCACGAATTGAGAAAATTGTTCACGAACCACCGCCTCCAAGTATGCAAAAACCGTCCCATCTTTTGCTATGGGTGCTTGATCTTTGTTCTTTTCCTTCTTCAACTCCTTACAATATTTTGTTGCATGATTACCCAACGGTCTCGGTTCACCGGTTTGACTTTCGAACCGAACCGATTTGGTCAAACTCGGTTTTGACCTGGTTCGATTTCTGGTTTGGTCAAACCGGGTCGGCCTAAACCGGTTTTCCTGGGCACGGCTATGTGTGACAAATTAGTAAAAACTCATTTTCAATTAAGTCAATTGAGTGTTTGCATGAGCTGACATATTTTATTTGCTTTTTTTTCCCACTCCGTTAGAATCAAGAAATTGATTTGGTTTGCACAAGATGTACAATAATGATAACAAAAGTGACATGTCAAGAGACGAAAAAAGTGATGTAAAGTTATATATGTGGTACGTACTATTAATATACTAGACGTTGTTAATTCATATTTTAATACTTTCACAACTTGTGAAGAATGTAGCTTCATTTGAAATCTTTACATTTCATGAAAATGCACACTTTTCTACACAAAATTTCTAAATTTCAGTTTCGATGACATATTTATATTCCAAATTTATAATTGATTATATTTTTTCAATATAAATAGGGAAATTTATATGAATGTTATACCCATCATCATTGACATCAAGTTTAAATTTGTCTAAACTCTAAAGTTCATACTTTAAAACAAATAATCTATTGCTAATGGAGTTGGTGACCCATTGGTAATGTTTTTAACCTTGGAGGATCTACATGGGTTCGAGTCTCACTTCCCACATTTGTGGGATAGATTAATAGAGGATTTTTCGAGAGTCCTGGGTTTCATCTCATGCCTGCGTGTAATTTAGGAGTCGATTAAAATGCTGTTCTAAAAAAATATAATTATAAAATTAGTCTTTCATTTAATACATCACTTTTTCATCTCTAACGTGAACCCGATTAAAACAACGTATGTTAGACCTCTCGCTGTCAAATCATGACACGAAGTTTCAAGCGAAATTCGACTTAAAAAAAAAAACATGTCTTAGCTCTATGTGGCTTGGTTTGATTGAATACGTACTACGAGTATTTACAAGACCTTTGTAACATCGAAATTGTAAATCCCGGATTAACCAACCCTAATTCTACATTTTTTATCACACGTGATATATTGATATATTGATACAATCTCTTCACATCCAAACACCCCGGTTATTCAAGAGTGTGGTGGTGTCTGTAAATTCCTAACTCATATTTTCCCCTTCTTCTTCTTCTTCTTCATCTTCCTCTTAACCTTTGCATACACATCTCTTATCTATATCTATATATCTCTATATCTACACACCTAACAAAAAAAATGATCTTTTAATTTCAATTTCATATGTCTTCTCAATCTCAACAACCTTCAAACACCAACCGCAAACGCTCATCTACAACCACCTTCTCACCACCATCACCATCATCCACCACCACTGCCGGCGGCGGAGCTCCACCTCACTTTCCGGCGATGAAAAAAGCGAAATCCCAAGGCGTATCTTCTTGCTCTTTTGACAATAAAAACGGATTTCAATTTGATAATAATAATAATAATTCTTCAGATAGTTCAATGATTGAAGATCCAAGTGAGCATACATCTTCCGGCGGTGGATTTACTCCAAATTTAGGCCGGAAAAAAGCTACTCCTCCTCAACCTGCTAAAAAACTCGTTATCAAGCTTGTTAAAGGTCCTTCGTTTATTAATTTATTATTTATATTATATGTGTGTATATATACACACACATATCTATGTATGTATATAATTGTTGTATCTTATCTGAATGGATTATATAATGTATGTGTTTAATTTGTTCAAATTTTGTAGATTTAGGGTTTTGGATTGGTTGTGTAGGTTTTCAGGTGAAATTGATTTATTAGTAGGAATTATATAAGGAAACTATCAGATGGTAGTTTTGACTTACAGAATAACATCTAGTGCACACTAAAGGGGCTTGCTTTGTATATCCTGAGTATGTACTTAAGAATTTGAACATAGTGATAAATATGGCTGATTGATAGTTGGTTTATGGAAGCTACAAAATGTGCCACTCATGAGGTTCATTACTCTTCTAGCCCTCTTTAGTGTTTCTGTTTATGCGTGTCTTGTTATTGTATACTGTTTCCATATGTGTAAGGTTAAATATTCTAATGTTTTTCAATTTTTGGTTTGCCATCAATCTCTTTTTCGAAGAGCTTCAACTATTTTATTTCAGTAGCTCAAGTGCATGGAGAACACCCTTTTTACTTTCTTTCCTTGCTTTTTTTTTTTTTTTTAAATTCAAGAACAATAAATAACAAAAGAAGAGCAAGTGAAGTCCTATCTCATGTATCTCGTTTATAAAGCTAAACTACTGTTTCCATTTTTTATTATCCATAATTATAATCATGAATCCCCACCTGTTGTTTTATTTCATTGTATGTTAACATTTCATGCATGGGGATTTACAGTTTTAATCTCTTTTATTTTACTTCTTTAATTTGGACAGTGTGTATGAGTAATGACTCTATTAAAAATGTTTCTTTTTGTTCTTTCTTGTAGCCAAGCCGACCTTGCCGACGAATTTTGAGGAGAATACATGGGCAATCTTGAAGTCAGCAATTAGTGCCATATTCTTGAAGCAGCCAGATCCTTGTGATTTGGAGAAGCTTTATCAAGTGAGTTAAACACTCTATTATAATAAACTAGTATCAAAGATCATTTAGACCATCCATCGACTAATTTATATTTATGTTATTATAGGCCGTCAATGATCTATGCATCCACAAGATGGGGGGAAGTCTTTACCAACGTATTGAGAGGGATTGTGAAGCTCACATATCTGCTGCTTTACAATCATTAGTTGGCCAAAGTGAAGACCTTGTGGTTTTCTTATCACTTGTGCAGAAAACTTGGCAAGATTTTTGTGACCAGATGTTGATGATCCGCAGTATTGCGTTGTTTCTTGACCGTACATATGTGAAACAAGCCCCAGCTGTGCGATCACTTTGGGACATGGGCCTTCAACTTTTCCGGAAGCATCTATCACTAGCTTCAGAAGTCGAGCACAAAACAGTTTTTGGTCTGCTGAAAATGATAGAGAGTGAGAGGTACATTGCAAGCTTATTTCACAAAATCTCTTCAACTCTGGAGTACAGCTGTATAATTTTACATGATAATTATAATTCAACCCCATCAATAATTTGTTTGGTGGCAAAGTTTGATTAAGAGTGTTGTAAGTGGATCATAACTTTCACAGTTTCACCCGACTGGTTGATTACAGAGGCAAAGCGGTAAAGAGGCAAATTTTATCAGCTAAGTGGCGGGCGCATACACATCACTCTGTTAGGATGTTATTTAACTAGGGCGTGAGACTTATGTTTGACCTAAGTACAGGCATACCTAGTGGAACATCTAAAGTAGTATTATTTTCTTCATAATATTTGACTAGGTTTTTAGCCTCTAGTCTTCGAAAAACCCTTACCACTACCATTCATATCACATACAAGAGCTTTGTTCTACAATGCTCAACACTCATATATGCTAATATTTAAGATATATATTTTGTTTAATTGATAATAAGCTGCATATATGTATGTGTGCAAGAATGACTAATCTGATCATACATCAGAGTAATTCTTCCTCTTATCAAACCATGCAAATATGAGTCCGCTATTCATCACTTTTTCTTTTGCATTTACATGATTTATCATTGCTCTTCTCTATGATTAATTAGACATGGGCCGATTTCGTTTACATCAATATGTCTATGAGCTCCATCAAGCTTGCAACTAGTTTATCTTAAATCTATAGTCAGTGTCATAAACAACAGGCGGTTCTGGTGTGCTTATTTCTTTTGAATTTTATGATACTAATATGATTTGATCCCCGTTTAGTATTGATCTTCTATCACAAATCATGTTGTTAAACCGGGTGAATATATTTTCCATCTCTGTTTTAACTGTGTTGCAAATATTCACCCTCCAAAAGCCCCTCACATTTTGTCGGTACAGGGAAAATGTTCAATGACTCTTAAATGTCTTTGTTAATTATATGCCAAGTAAACTGAGAAGACATTGCGACTGAAGATGGTTATTAGGAATTTTTGCATGTAACTTATCACACTGAATGTAATTATGTTTGGAAAAGTTTGTTAGTTCTATCACTTGGTTAATTAACAACATTGAATTGTGTGTTTACATTATTCTATGTTGGATTAACATGCGATGATATACTAGGAAGATTATGAAAAAATTGTTTTTTTTGCAAAGTGAGTGTTAGTAACCTAAATCCTGTAATGCTTAATATGTGCAAGGTTATATCGTCATAATAATCTTGTAATGTCAGTATATTTCTACTTCTGTATTTGAGACTTGTGATCATGGAGCCTTACTTTGAAAGGATATGATTGGTAAATCTGAATAATCCTGTATGTTTTTGTTTTGTGACTAACATGCTTCTATTTTTTCGCTTGCCAGATTAGGTGAAGCAGTTGATAGAACACTCCTTAACCATCTCCTGAAGATGTTTACTGCATTGGGTATTTATTCTGAGAGTTTTGAGAAGCCGTTCCTTGAATGTACCTCAGAATTCTATGCCGCTGAAGGAGTAAAATATATGCAACACTCTGACGTTCCAGACTATTTGAAACATGTGGAGGTGTGCATTGTTCCTCTCTTTCCTTCTTATTTAACATTTCTGTGCTAGGTCAAATTTTACCAACGTTGCAAATGACATCTAAATATACACGGGAAACTGGTTGAGTTGGGTGGATTAGTTAGTAGGTCAAAACTGTTAACAAGCTCGTTTCATGTTTTTCAATTTGCTGGTAAGTGATGTGTTCATCGTTGCAGGTAAGGTTGCATGAAGAACACGACAGATGTCTTCTGTATCTCGATGCCAGTACAAGAAAACCATTGGTAGCAACCGCTGAAAGGCAACTTCTTGAGCTCCATATTTCTGCTATACTTGATAAGGCATGGATATTTTTTCAGTGATTCCTTAATTTCTAATCTTCCTTCCCAATTCTCAGTTTTTTTTATAAGTCTTATTTAACCTGTAAAGTTTGTTTTAACTAAATCCAGGGTTTCACAATGTTAATGGATGGTAATCGAAGTCAAGATCTTCGAAGGATGTATACACTTTTCTCTAGGGTAAGTGCCCTTGAATCCTTACGGCATGCCCTTAGCTCATACATCCGAAAGACAGGGCAGAGCATTGTAACCGATGAAGAGAAGGAGAAGGATATGGTGTCCTCACTATTAGAATTCAAGATGTCACTTGATAAAATATGGGAAGAAAGCTTCTCAAAGAACGATGTTTTTTCCAATACAATCAAAGAGGCTTTTGAACATCTTGTTAATCTCCGCCAAGTATGCTTTCTTTTTTTTTTTTTTAATATCTATATCATACCTATAACTCAAAGTAAATTCATGAAGGTTTCATACTATATGCCAGTTTTTGCTCTGAAACTAACATAATGTACATGTTTTATCTGCAGAATCGTCCTGCTGAGTTGATTGCAAAGTTTTTGGATGAGAAACTCCGTGCTGGAAATAAGGGTACATCTGAGGAAGAGTTGGAGGGAACTCTTGATAAAGTCTTGGTTCTGTTCAGATTTATACAGGTATTTTACACAATGGCTGTAATGCTAGAGGTGCAAAATGGGTAACTTTTGTCTTTTGATATGGGTCAAAAGGAATTGAGCTGGCTCTAAACACTTTTTGCTCAGGAACTTGCATTTTTTATTATCAAAATCGAGTCACAAAAACTACAATGTTTTAAAATTAATATCATATTTTGGGCAAAATAATTTTTGAGGTTCTAACAATGAAAAATATCCTTTGGCTACTCCTTCTTTTACATATTTATGTTTGACCTGTTATAGCTAAATACACAATCCGAATTGATTTATGCATAAGTAATTTTTTGGCCTGTAAGAGTTAAATACACAACCCGAATCCACCCCTACAAATGTAGGAAGTGAGACTCGAACCCTGGTGGAATACCCTAAAATCAAAGACCTTACCAATGGGCCACCTATATTGAAGTTTGATATTCCAATTCTTGTATGGTCTTAGACTGTTAGCTCTTTGTATGAGGTTATCCCTCTTATGTTACTGCTCATGTCTTACATACATGCCTTTCCTGCATTGCACCAAAAACTCTATTCATGTTACATTTTTTCTATATAGGGTAAGGATGTGTTTGAAGCCTTCTATAAAAAGGATCTTGCAAAAAGGCTTCTTTTGGGCAAGAGTGCTTCTATTGATGCTGAAAAGTCTATGATCTCCAAGGTTCTATCTACAAGTTTTTACCTGCTGTTTTTGGTAGCTCATCTTCTGATTATCAACTAATCTGACCAATTTTTTACAGTTGAAAACCGAGTGTGGTAGCCAGTTCACCAACAAGCTTGAAGGAATGTTTAAGGTGTGTATCTGTACCTTGTAACAAGATAATGCAAGTATAACAAAGGAGATATATGAATTTCATTGTCTGACTTCCACTGTTTTAGGACATTGAGCTATCAAAGGAGATAAATGAATCTTTCAAGCAATCATCTCAAGCTAGGACAAAACTTCCGTCAGGAATTGAACTGAGTGTCCATGTTTTAACAACTGGGTATACTTTACACTTCTGAACTTGACTCACAGTCGTTTTTTTGTTGTCAAGTAACATGGATAATTAATCGCAGGTACTGGCCAACTTATGCACCGATGGATGTCCGCCTTCCCCACGAACTGAATGTTTATCAGGTATGACATGAATGAAAAATAGTCCTGTTTAGAGGCTGCAAATGGGCGGGGGTTGGGTAACAGTTTACAGTTTTAAATGATAATCTTTTGATGCAGGCCGAAACAGCTCAGATGTAAACTTAATTTTTTGTTATAAGTGATTTTGGAGGTTTTATGTGTTACGAAAACACTTTGGTAACCTTTAACCATCTAAACTGCTTTTTCTTCATTTCACCTGTTTAGCTTTAAAAGATGTAAACATAACTTGGTTAGAGCGATTAGTAAATGGGTTGAGATTGGCCCCTTCATTTCTGTAATGTTCTTACTCTTTTTGGTCAACTATATGCTGAAACTCTTCCAATTTGCTGCAGGATATTTTTAAAGAATTCTACTTGAGCAAATATAGTGGTAGGCGATTAATGTGGCAAAATTCATTAGGTCACTGTGTCTTGAAAGCAGAGTTCCCAAAGGGCAAAAAAGAGCTGGCAGTTTCTCTATTTCAGGTTAGTCTCTTTCTGGTCTGGCATGGTTGGTTATACTTCTCATAAGTTTTCTTCACGTTCACTCACATGATTGGTCGCAAATTTTTTTCAGACCGTTGTTTTGATGCTGTTCAATGATGCACAAAATCTTAGTTTTCAAGATATTAAGGATGCTACAAGCATTGAGGACAAGGAACTGAGAAGAACTTTGCAGTCCCTTGCATGTGGGAAAGTCCGTGTCCTCCAAAAGGTGGTTGCTATATTGGTTCAGTTTAAATTCTTTATTTTTTTTATACACCTTGAAGAAGTAACTGATGACGGTCTTTTACCTAGATACCGAAAGGTAGAGATGTGGATGATGGCGACATGTTCATGTTCAATGATGTTTTTACAGCTCCTCTGTATCGTATAAAGGTGAGAATAATAGATGCATATACTAAAATTGTTGTCACTTACCCAAAAATTCTTTGAATATGTCATATGTATGTGATTGTTGTCACTTACCCAAAAATTCTTTGAGTATGTCATATGATGTGACTGTTCTAAGGGTAGCAATTTGACCTATTTACTTTTGGGTCGATTGGGTTTCTGTCTTCTTCTAAATTGAAGTGGGTCAAAAGTCACTCAAAGTGTATTTTAAATGCAAAGAACCTTCTAAAATCATTTCTTCTTTGAAATGGATTGTTAATGAAGTAACATAGTTTTTATAATCATAATTAATGCATTATGGTTATAATAATTTCTAATATTTTGGATGTAAGGTGTTTTTTGTCAACCTGACTCAGCCTATACGGCTATACCAAAGTTACCTGTTTTGACTCGTTATCCTACCCACCCCATGTCTCCACCTTTACATTGTGCTGTGAGAAGTATGGTTTAACAGAAGACAAATATGTGGATACAGGTTAATGCTATCCAGTTAAAGGAAACTGTGGAAGAAAATGCAAGCACTACAGAGAGAGTATTCCAAGATCGTCAATATCAGGTCCAAGCTCATCTTGTGCATTCATCCCAGCATGACAGTCCTTAATATGCAAATGAGCATCTATACCATCCACTAAGTTTTGATCACAATTCTCTGAACCATATTGCAGGTTGACGCTGCAATTGTTCGGATAATGAAAACTAGGAAAATTCTGAGTCACACACTTCTGATAACTGAACTCTTTCAGCAGGTAATAATCTATATGACGAAAGTGCCATTATATTATTTGAGTATTTCATATAGGGCACCATTTATCTCATAGTAACTAGAGCACTCGAACTAGGAGTCACTTCCACCTCTAGTCCCCCCTTGCACTCTACATCGTTGTTACATAGCATAATAGCTCTTGGAAGTAGATGCAAAAAAAAAAAGGGGGTTGGTTAGGAGACAAGGAGGTCAAGTCACGGTTCAAAAGTTTAAACAGATATAGGTCAAAACGGGTTATTTCTTTGTATGTGTTGAAACAGGTGAGATTGTGATGATCAAAAACAGCTTATCCGGCTCTTCTATCCTTTCTTCTTTTGTTATCAATCAAGTATAGCTTTCGTAAAAAGTTAAGAAAGAACGAAACATAATGTTTCGATTTGTTAATGATCAAAAAGCAAATCTATAGACGTAAGAAATCCTATCTTTTTTGAAAAGAAATAAGAAACCAGTCTCAATTGCTATATAATTCATGATCTACACTTTGTCTGAGTTTACTTCAAATTAATAACTTGTGCATAATGCTGAAGCTAAATAATTAACTAGAAATCGGGATAGTTTTACAGTTCTTGATATTTGCAAACTTAACAATTGTAAAAGCTATATATCTTTATCTTTATCTTTACTCCCTTATAAAGAAAATGACCTCTTTTTATTTTAGGTAATTCTATCTTCGAGACTTTGAATTACCGGAATTACCCTTGACTTTTTATGTTTTACCCTTAATGAATTATAATTTACACTCTAAACCTTTATTTTAATAATTAACATTTTAAGCCCTTATCTTCTAAAAATTTCCACTATCACAATTACATCAACCTACACCACTTGACACCGCCACCGCCACCAATAGTACCATCACCGACACCACTAGACCGCCTTCCCCACCATGCTCGTTCGATTATAACGATTAGTTGGTCATATGTATTTAATAAAGCAACCCCTTTTGCTATCGACTTTTAATTAATGTTATAGAACTTTATGTGGTTTCTTGTTTTTTGAAACAGCTGAAGTTTCCTATAAAACCGGTTGACTTGAAGAAGAGGATTGAAAGCCTGATTGACAGGGAGTATCTGGAAAGAGACAAGACCAACCCTCAGATATACAATTACCTAGCATGAACATCAATCAAGTATGTTCAATTGCTGGTACACGGCATAGAAAATGGATTATTCAAGGCTTCCTTGTCAGTTATGTATAGTGATAGCTTTTGTTTTATTGTAAATCCTAATTTGTCTGTTTTTAAGTTTTTATTGTAGTATTGTTAAAGACCCTTACAGTCAACACCAGAGAGTAAGTTAATTTTTTTTCAAACATATGCTTTATATAGTGCGGATTTACCAATTATATCTTACGCCCCATGTTGTGCCCCAAGTTTGTTTAAGTCATTGAGGTGGTCTTGGTTCTTGCAAGGGCTGAAGGGAGCCCATCGACTCGAATACTCAAACTTTGTCTGTTGATATAGAGAGAATGTTTCGCATAATCCCATGGCCTAGTGGGCTGAAGATACCATTACCATGGTCATCAGAAATAAAAACAGTTGTTGACTTGTTGCACTCTTCCCGTTACTATTGTAGTTGGGACCATTTATAACTGGATTAAAGCTGCTATTGAAGTTTACTTAGGCTCTTAGCTATGAAGTGAAAGTATCTAGTTAGTTAACTAGTTTATCTGAAACACCAACTAATTTTTTGAATAAAGAAATATATTTTATAGTTATCAAAGAATAGTTTTAGTTGTTTTATAAAGTGAATTGGTTATAAACCATGGAAATCTGTTAACAGCAAATGATTATCTGCTGTTTCACCTTACATTCAGGGAGTGGGTTGAGTTTTTATTTCATCATTAGGGAAAATTAATGTGAGATGTGAGGGCAGGGGCTGATGTTTGCAGTATATAACATTTTCTCTTATGATAATGACGACAATTGCACCTGCACGCCGAATAAATTGCACATACTGGTTTGGCTGAATCAGGTATTTTAATATACAAGTGAAGCTGATGACCTATGTTTTTTTCGTTTGCCATGTACCAGACTTGTTACTACCGTATGCTGTGAGTTAATTGTGAGATGGATTTGGCTCAAAATGGGCCGAGTACATATTGAAATGAGTCGGACAAAAGGATCGTATGTAGTAGAGAATTGATTGAAATACAGTAATTTCCATCCTGAAGAAAATCAAGCTCAACGCATTCATGAAGAAAATGGTTTAGATTCCATTTCTATCCACCCATATGGCTTTCTATACAACTCAAGCTTTTGTATAGAAGCGAAATTATTATATTCATATTGACAAGCGTTTATAAGACACAAGGATTACTATTTTCTGTCACTAATATAAGAGGGTAAGCCAGAAACTGATCTCATGATGGCATTCAATTGTATTTTGAAAAGGCATACCAGAAACAAAATCCTGGGAAGTGTTCTGCATCTGCAAATTATTGTATTCTGTTCAGTACTTACCGTCGCATCTACCAAGTAGTTTTGTTTTAGGTTTTACATTACGCTAACCACCGCGAATTTCTTAGTAAAAATCATCTGACAGGCTAAGCAGGCTAACCTGTCTCAATAGACCTCGTGGGATTAGCTAGTCACTCCTTAAGATTAGCTCATTTTTGCGTTTTTAAAACTGCGTTTTATATTTCTCTAATAATAAGGTTAATAATCACTTTCTGGCCAAACACCAGACTGATATAAAAACAAACAATCAAACATACAAAATCTCAAAACATAACAAAATTGATTAATTAAAAGCATTAAACAACAAACATGAAAACATCATCGAATCTCAACATACCAAACAACAATAATTTCACTAAATTATTAAGAAAAAGAAAAAAAAAAAAAAGATGAAAGAAATGGGAAGAAAATCAGACGATTTTGGAAACAGTGGAAGTGGAATCATCAGAGGGAGTAGGGTTTGGATTTAGAGGCAAGCGAGGATCGTCGTCATCGTCGGGATCGTAATCAGGATTGAGATTACGATCGATGGCTTCACGGCCTCTATCAAGGCATGGCTTGCAAGCGATCTCGATTGTGATCCAGCCCAATGCCAACCCCGCTATTGCTATCACTGATACCGTCAATGCCCCCATCAAATTCCTCTTGATTCTTTCTCTCTTTCTTTCCTTTTTTTGATTTTATTTCATTTGATTTATTTATATGGATATTATACGTATATATATATGATTAAAAATAAAAAGAAAAACGAAAAGAAACAAGGGCATACTCGTCACAATTTTACAATATCTGTTCCACATATACATGATAGATGAGATTAAGATCCTCTGAAGTTAAAGCAACTTTATAGGTGAAGTTGATGATCTTGATCTTTGAATTTAAATCAATTGTTAAGATTTAAATGTTACTTTTAAATATTGACTTTTGGATTTAATCTAAAGGTCAACAATCCCTCAACTTTGCTTATAAAGTTACTTTTAACTTTAGAGGATCTCAATATTGATAGATGTGCCTTTATTAGTCTCGCTCCATGCCTTCATAGTTATTGTATTTATGTTTTGAACAACTAAGTTAATAATTAATAGTTAGCATCTAAGACATCGAAGTGATATTCAATTAGATAATATGCATATTAAACCATACATGTCTGGGATGAAACTTAAAACTCCAAAAAACCGTTCTTAGTAATCCACTTCAATTAGACAGCAAGGGCTTTGGTGGCGACAGAGGTAAAAACAGTAGAGGAGCGGATATTGATATAAAAATAATTGATGTAAAATAAGATAATGTTATTATATTAAGATTGAGAAATGTACATTATAAATAATTTCATTATAAGTATTATAAGTATATTAGATGAAAATATCTTAATTAGTGAACAAATGAGAAAGACATTTTGGAATTATCAACTTCTTAGTTGAAAAGATGACATGGGAAATGCTTTTTAATGTAATATCCTGTATATAAGTTCAAAACTCCATACAAAAATCGTTAAAAGTCTGCAATATCGTGCGATAACTACATTTAAAAGTTTATAGTGTAGAATAAGAAAATCAAGCAGGCGGGGTGATAGACAGCTAGAAACGGGGAAACATATAACGATACAAATTTATATGTATTATTTAAAAGCAATACAACATCAACGCAAAAAAAACTTGCAATACAAAATGTATATGATTTGTTTTTTTTTTATTGTTCAAAAACTTGCAATACGAATATATAGAAAACCAAAATGATGGATTGTGACAAATACTGAAATTTAACAATGTAAAAGAAAAAAATAACAAACAGGCCAGCATACTGGCAGGATTGCAAGAAGTCGAAAACATGAGAAAAAATACAATGCGTATTTATTTGTATTTAAAAACAATACAACTACGGCGAAAAAAAAAAGGTTCGAATATTGAATATATATGTTTCTTTTGTGTAATGAAAAAAGAAGAAGAACTACTAAGCATGCATAGAAGCTAAAAACGAAGAAAAACGATTAAAAAAAGAAAGTGAAAATAAAAAAGGAGACCACTGAAAGTTCTATAAAACCAACCATGATGATGCATGGACTTCCTGATATACCTAATAAGAATGCACTTGAGCACCTCAGATCAGACATAAAACGTTTTTTATAGAGCTCTAGGGCTATACGGACCCGGACGTAATTAGTAATATTATTCGTGAACGTATTGAACAATATAATAGAGAAGTAAAGATTAGGTTTGATCCTTCTTTTTGATTATTAACCTCTTTTACCTAACATACTTATAGTTAAAAAAAAAATCTAAAGATATTTTAAGCACTTTCTTACATATTCTTAGAACCCAAACCCAACCAAACAAACAACCCTTTAATCTTATATAGTTATATATGTTGTCTAGTAGAATGTATCTAAATGTTTCGGTTCGAATACTCATATGTTTGTCAAGTTATCCATATTTACCTAAATAGTGTATAACTCATGCCTAAATTTTTGTGTATGGTCAAACTGTATTTTATATAGTGAAGTAATTACCTCTATTTATTTAATATCAAATGCATTTTATATGCTAGATATATAACTCATGTAAATCCATCTATTACAAAATACAAACCAAATTATCCCTTACCAATTTATCTACTCGATAACACGTACAAAATATTCCCAAACATATTTAATGATCTTATTTCATATTTCATATAATATATGTACGATACTGAAACAAATTAATGGTTAGTGGTACGGTGAGGATTCATGGATATCTTTATTTTGTATGGCTAGGATAAGTTATAAGATAAATGATATAAATAAATATCGAATTATGTGGTGACATTTTGTGGCTTGTGACCATTTGGCTGCTCAAAATAAATAGGAATCCAAATGCCATTCCACTTGAACACTTTTCCATGGATGATGTTTTGTTACAATTGAGTCATTTTGTTCCACAAAGTTGGTGTCTTATTGCGCCAACTTGCAATAAAGAAGTAGCCATTCACCTAACTTAAAAAATGATGAATGGTTAATTAGGTTGGTGAAGTTGAAGCTACAATGAATCAATTCAAGACGTTTGAAGAAATTTCAACATGAAAGTTTGATGATTGTTAGTAAAGATAAAAGAATGAGAGAAGTTATTTGGTTAAAAAGATTAAAGCGAGATGAATGTTTTGTTTGGGGGTGGGGACAAAGAGATTAGATATGATCGATGATCTGTTTGAGGGAACCAACTTGCAATAGATGAGTTTGTATTTCTAGGTATTTGAGGTTTTAATGTTTTGGATTCAAAATTTGATGTAAGCAAAATGTTATAAATAAAGTAGTTATGTGTTTTTCTTAAAAGGAAAATAGGTTTTTTTATAGAGTAAGGTGTATAAATAAACATGTAGTTTAAGTCCAAATTTAAATTGAAAATAAAATATAATTATCTATTTAAGGGAAGCAAATAGTTGGATGGAAAGATCAAAATTTACACTTTACCATCATAAAAATTAGAGTTAATTTCACAAATCGTCCTTGTGGTTTTATCAAAAAATCACGTTTCATCCTTTAAATTTCAAAATTACACTGATAGTCTTTTATGCGCGGATAATGGTCACGTTTCGTCCTTTAAAGGACCGTATAAAGGACGAAACGTGACCATCATTCGTTAGATTAAAGGACGAAACGTGACTATCATCCGTTAGCTTAAAGGACGAAACGTGACCATTATCCGCGTATAAAAGACTACCAGTGACATTTTGAAGTTTAAAGGATGAAACGTGATTTTTTGGTAAAACCATAAGGACGATTTGTGAGATTAACTCTAAAAATTATTCCAAACCTTATTCTATATTTACCTACTCCATCACCATTTCATTCCGAAACCCAATCACAAACAATATCTATCATTATTATTCAAGGGATCTCAAAAATAAAATTGAGGTTTGTTAAACTAAGTCTTAAGCGTTCTCATTAAAATGAATGAATTGAAATAGTTGTACATTTACCATAAAATTCAAAGAATTAGATTTTGATATCAAAAGATACATTATTTTTATTCATGTTAAGTGTAATAATTAAGGGTTTCATTTAATATTTACCTAATAAATAACACAAATGCTCATACTATACACATTCAATAAATCCATAAATTAAGTAATCTTTGACTACATGTTTAAGATTCACTTGTGTAATTAAAATAGATCCGCGTTTTCCATTTCCTATTATTTCATAGATTGATAACTTAAATTATGTTTAGAGCATGCTTAATGTAATGTAAATCAACTACAGTAAATTGTATGTGCCTATGTGCTGGTCCTCTATTGGATATCTAGACTTTGAGCAAGATCATCTTGGGCCCAAAATCAAACCAAAAGTTCACATGGAGTAGAGACCAACCCATGTATATGGCCCACCTTTGTAATGCACATTTCTTTCAAAATTTATTATAAAAAAAATATTGAACCTAATTGATGCATGAACTTCGTTGAGCACTCAAATAATCGACATGATCTAGAAGGAATTGACTCTCTTTTTGAGCTTTGTCATTTAAAGGCACGAGATGTAGCCACATGGCCAAAGTAGGAAAGGATTATACTAAGAAGTCAAGCTAATTTCCTTAAATATAATGTAAAACTTGTCGGACTTGGATTTTCTTCACTGATGTTTCAAATGGTCGGTATAAGAAATCATATATTATTATTAACTTAGTACTATTATTGTTGAGATTATATGAGATATCATATAATAATTGAATCAGGTGATGAATATTTATTTATATATATGCTAATTAAACCATATATGGAAGACACGATCAGTAGATGCAAATTAAGAACCTAAAAAGAACTATGATAGTGATGAAACATCATACATACAATAAGCTAAGACCATCAGTCGATGTACGACTTTGTAAATTAAAATAAAAATCAATACAACTTATTTCACCATTTTATTTTATTTTATTTTTTGATAGTGACATAAAAAGATTGTATAGTAGACAACAATTAAATTGAAACACATGATAGGTAAATCCGTAAATGATAAGGAACAGATATTAAAAAAATATGGATAAAATAAATCAAGAAGTTAGTTACCAAAAAAACCTGTACGTATCGATCGTAAAAATGAACCGTAAATAATGATTTTCTATTGACCTCGACGCATAGCGCAAAGGATCGATAGGACATCATGTTAGTTACATAACACGCATACTACACTGGGCATCTAATTGAGTCCAAAACGACATCACCTATTCACCTTGTTGATATAAGTGTAGGATTTTGTACGTAGCAAGTAATTAAACACGTGAATCTTGTTTTAATGATGCAGATTGCATATATGTATCTATATCTATATTACATTATAATTTTTTTTTTCTTTTTCAATTATGTTTTTATAACCCAAAATGTCCATATTTTATCTCCACTTAATAGGCTTATAATTTACTATTAATGAAATTATTTACGAGCAAATATATTAATAACCTTTAAAACAAATATATTATCCCTTTTATATCAACATTATTATATTAAAAACCACACCGTTAATATCATTATCGCCAGCAACACACAATGACATCTTCTTCCTTCACTATTCCGGCGTTCCCTGTAGAAGATTTCTCGCTTGGTCAATTAAGTAATTCATCGACTCGGTAATTGCACGTTTACCGTTTCCAATATGGGAATCTCCACACATATCTATTAGTAAAAGCTACAATACAGTGGTCTCTATATAGTAAAAAGTTGCCATCGGAAAAAACATGAAGTAATTAGATTAACAAATTAAAACCATTTTCTTATAATTAATATTACCCGTATTATATTTATTCATGCCGATGGTCAAACAATGCAATGGGATAAAAGGAATTAGATATGACAAAATTACGTACTTCAAGAACAAAATTAACATGACGAGAATGCATGACAAAGATGATATAGGTACATTACATATAATATTGACCAAACCAAGAAAAATACGATACTGTATATTCATTTTTTCTGTAATATTAACAAATTAGATGTGTTTTAGCAAATAGAATATTTATCTTGTAAGCAAAGAACTCTAAGCAGGATTACTTTTGGGTTGGAAGATTTAGTATAACGAATTGCTAATAGTGTTTGACCACACATGATTTCTGTCTATAGTATTCTTTCGTGTCGTATTAATTTTTTCTAAATTACTTGCTTTATGACCAGATTAATGTTGGTAAACGGAAGTAAAGAAGTAGACGACCACACATTATTGCATGATTATTTCTTTTTTCTATATTTTTTTTAAAATTTGGTATAGTAAAACAATTTGAATTGGCATCACAAACTTGTGGGTGAGTGTTGCTTTCCATAGAAAACTTTCCAACGTTGATTATGTATAAGTGAAAGATATGCTCAATCTTGCCTACCAAACAAGTAATAGAAAATTGTGTCTGAATTCAAATCACCTCCAAATATTATTCACTTTTGACCGTAATACCACATATATCCATCACACTCAAACATTATGGAAAAGTCTGAGGTCGCGTTTGTTTCACAAAATTTGATAGAATCTGATGGAATTGGAATTGAATTTCATTCATTGGTGCGTTTGGTTGTTCAAATAAGAAAGAATCTCATTCCGTAGGAATGTAAACATTCCACCATTTGATGGAATCTCCATTCCTTGGGGATGGAGGAAGGAATTTCATTTCTTCCGTCACTTGAATTCTCAAAAAATCAAAAAAATTCCGTCAAATTCCATTCCTTTAAATTCCAATTTATTCGAAAGATTTCATTCATTCCAAAAACATTCCGTGAACCAAACGAGAGTACAATAACCTAGGAAAATGTAGTTTCTCTGGATGAAAATGTTATCACATTAGACCCAAAATCAATTCGCCAACCATTTTGACCCATATGTTAATCAGGTTATGTTGAGTCGTGCCCAAGTTAGCGGGTCTTGGGCCAAACTTATTTTTGATCCGAAACTTTTAATAAGTGAGGTTAGGATTGAAATTGGTTATGATTGAAATTAATTTCAGCCATTAACCCATAAATTGAACCTGTAAGCTCAAACTCACCCTAATAGTTGACCCTATATCTACAGCCATTAAAAGGTCTAATTATTTAAGCAAACCTTAACCAAATGTAATATTGGGGTTACTTTAATCTAACTAGAAAAAATTAATGACAAAAGAAGATAAATTTTAAAGTAGTACAATTAATTAATAAATCCTAAACGGCGAATAATTGATTTTGGCAACTGCCACCAACGAACAACATAACAACTTTTTGATTTGGACAAATTATGTGATCTAAAATCGTATATAAATATACCCTTGCTTCATGATTGGAAATCCCATTTATATTCTGGTTAATAAAATATAGAAAATGCATAACTAGCTTTAGTGCTAACCATGTGGTCTCATGTCAATTGTTTGCTCAAAAGCATGCAAGGATACATATATATATATTCTATGCCACAATATATATATTGTGTTCACTTATTTGAGGTTGGGTTATTGGTAAGATAATCGGCTTTAAAGAAATTTGAGTTTAGGACAAGCTTGAAAAATTAAAGGCCCTTAAGTTATGAACGGATTTTTCCAAGATGATGTAACCCGTCGAACCAAAAAAGGGTTTCGAAACATTTACTGATCATAAATATCACACATATATATGTAGCCGAAATAATTGATGATGGAACAAACGTAGCGACAACAAACACCATATACTTAATTTGTGGGTTCTCCACAACCCCAAGATCGATCGATCATTCGAGAAATCATTTCATTATAATGGCCGGATGGAGATCGAACAACAGGGAAGACCATATATATATATGATCGATTGTGAGTGATATGAAAGCTGGCTTTAACCCAAGGCCAACGGTACAAGAATTGTGGTTAAGGAAATGTGTCCTGAGCCACTTGCATATATAGAGTTGACACAATCATTAATTATTGGCCTAAAAATAAGGTCCTTTCTATACATCTAATCTGATGGCTGCAGGTGCCATGTTTACGGAGACATAAGTATCAATTCTACATCACGTACATGACTCGTTTTGGGTCCATCTATCGACTTGTGGTGTACAACCCATATATACTGTATCCCTGCGTATCAAATAGCTAAAAGCACAAGGATATTACACTTAAAGCTCCATTGGCTTTTCTGCAAAAAACTATAGTGTACTTTAATTTAAAAAAACTTAAATAAAAATTGATTTGATTGATAAGTATGATATTTATGATCTAATCATTAAATCAACTGGTACCGTCATCATGTGATCACATGGGACCATTGATAAAAGCTGCAAGTTACAGATTCAAGCCAAAGGCAAGGGGAGAAACTATATCTCGTGATCCATGCTGTATGAGAATTCTGAATCACGTACCAGACATGAGTTCTATATGACATGCAATTTGTATATCAAAATGGTACATGATGAGACTAGAAGGTTCCCACCATTTTTTATTTATTTTTATTTTGCATGATTTAACCGTGCAAATTAATGTGACATGGTTATTACTTATTTGTAAAATAAAATTTATATTTGATCAGATTATTTAAAAATAACAAATCTTTTCAATTCAAATGTATGCTGGATAATCGGCTCAATACATATGTAACATTCAGAATTTATGAGTTAAGCTAGTGTGTTCATGGTGTAAGTGTGTAACGAGAGACAAAATGGCCGTTGAAGTGATGATTAGTACTCGTATTAGAAAATGTCAAAAGGTTACATTTTAAGTTGATGAGGGGGCATTTATACTAGTCTAACATTGTTTCATAATGCCCCCTAATCTTACAAGTATACTACAATTACTATTAGAAGTTATTAAATGTACATACAAATTAAGGATACACTATTGGATATACTCTCACAACATAACATTTAGTTTATCGGCACACAGTTAGTCGTCCGGAGGTGTTAGATGCACCATCTATCCATGAAATGCTCACTAATAGGAAATTTATTGTCCATGTATATATGTTGCAAAAGTCGGATTAGACAAAGTAAAAATATAATTTCTTTATGTAAAAGTAAACTTAATCAAACTTCAAGGAGAATTTGCCTTCATATATTGACTTCCAACCAGAGATAACCTTGTATAGCGCAACTTTGTTCTCCACTTGTCAAGGTCATGTCATGTTTGCAACAATGATGTAGAGACTATGAGATCACCCGTTTATTCATTAATTGCCAAGTTGCTAATTAAGACATTTAATTGGGATTGCATTAGCAAGTGGTGGCAAATTCAATCTCTTCAACGTATAGTACCCTCTTCTACTAATGGGGTTCTGTTTTGGGCCGAGTTTACTGGTTTAACAAGTTCAAGTTTGCTCACTTCGACATTGTAGTGTTTGAAGAGAAAAAGAAACTTAACGTGCTTTCAATGCATCCAACCCGTGGGGATCTACGATAGATGACATTTTACCTCTTTGCTTTATAATCGGATCTAAATTATTAAGTGTAAGGATTGTAACACTAGAATAATACACCACACAATGCGCATATGTAAATAGGACATCGACTTTATAAGATTAAACACTATCTAATGTTTAGAAAATACAACTTTCAATGCTGACGATCGACATCCTTTTTCTCTTTAATAAATTATTTCATATTGAACTTTTGCTTATTAATGAACTTATCATATAATAAACAGTTATTATGCTAAAAAAACTAATAATTCACTACAAAAAAAATGCATTTATTCACACTTCCTCTAAAGAAGTGTGAAAAAAATTCTTAATTTATTCACGCTTAAAAAGTATACACACATAAAATTTTGAAAAATTATAATTTTTTCACACTTATGTATGTGTAAAGAAAAAATTCACACCTAAAAGTGTGAACAAATGTCAAATATATTCACACTTAAAAATGTGAAATTCAAATTGTAACACCTAATTTCTCCACACCTTCCCTGTGTGAAGAAATTTGGTGTTACAAATTATTCCTTACACTTCTAAATGTGAACAATTGATATAGTTTTACACACTTGGAAGTGTGAAATTTTTTTCTCACATATATAAGCGTGAAAAATTTATGATTTTTCAAATTTCTTCACACTTCTTTAAAGTAAGTGTGAATAAATGACATTTTTGTTGTAGTGATTCTATTGTTTCTAAATTTTAAGTCATAAAAACGTACATTGATTTCGGTATATATAAAGCTAACAGGGAAACTTCTTTTCCTTTTTACCGAAAAAAAAAACGTACAATACCTAAATGTTTTATAGACTAATATTATTTTTTCTTTTTCTTTAATATGTCTTGTTGCCATCTCACCTAAAGCAAAACATCTTCAAAATAAAATGACTTATGACTTAATAATGACTATCAGGCTAGGCCCCATCAAACCCAATTGCGTATCGATCCACCACAATCCTGAATACTTTTTCATCAATCTTTTATAAAATGTGTTTTTCCTCTTGTCGTCTTGAACTTTCATGTTCCTTTTTTTGTTTTCATCTGTTGATATTTAACTTTTCAAACAGAAAAAACAATTATTGTTATTTAGAAATACTAGAGGTAAAAATAATAGATATAATAATAAGATTGGAAGGAAAAAATGTAACTTTGTATAAATAAGCCAATGATTTATAAGCTCATAAATAAAGTGAAGGCCAGGGAAATTTTTTAAAATTTTATATTCATCATCGCCAAATATTTATACAGTACGTATAAATAAGATAAAATCCCGCTTCCGCTTCAAAAAAAATCTCTCTATCCCCTTGTCGAATACAAGAAATCGAGATTATGCCACCGGTTTACTAACTATATGACGAGTAGACCGTGCCACTGCACCATTAACATGAATATGATTTAATTGATCCTTGATATATGTGCATTAGATATTTTGACGTTTGACGTGGAAACTAAAAGGAAATGAAAACGAGTTGTCAACACCTACAAATGTAGAATAAGGATAACTAATAAAGTCAGCGTTTTAAACAGATAGTGTATGTAACACTCACCTCATATATCATGTAATCTAATCTAATCTTAACTTCCATTTTCATTTTAGTTGATTAATTAGTTGCATGTGATGCAATATAACCATTATGGAATTCATATTGGGATGACAATAAAGTAAACTTAAGATTGTATTATAAGAAGATGTTTAATTAGAATGAATCCATAACTATATATTTCATAACGAAATTTCTCACCATATTTATATTCGTTTTTTTTTTTCCTTTTTCCCTTCTATAGTTTTCTATCTCAACAAACTGTTAAGCTAACTTAAGGATGGAATATGAAAGGAGAGGGAGAAAAAGTTTACCTTGCTAATCACCTTAAAAATGAAAAAAAACATGTTGAAGCAAAAATAACTATAACTTCCCCCCAGTTCTCTCCTCTCATTTCCTTTCCATGTCATTTTAAAACTTAACAATGCCTTTATTTTTTTTATTTTTTTTCCTTCCCAATTCTTTCTCCCAAAAGACTTAACAATAGAAACGTTAATTTATTGGAAGTTGCTTTCTTTTCTATTGTGATTGCATATGAGTTAAAGTGCTACACCTACCTCTAATTTAGAAGTTAACATTTGGATGATTCTATAAATGAGGCAAACCGAACAGAGTAACCTTTAACTTTGAAATGTATCTACACATTAACAAAAATATAACTGTTTTAGTTTGTGGTGAAAAATAGACTAATGCACTTTACAATCAAACTTCTCCCCGATGGCGATTTGGGCGGGAAAACTTTTAACCGTTTTCCACCATTAAAGACCTCCATTTTTTCATCAAATTAGCATCAATTTTCATCATTCTTCATGTTTTTTCATTATATTTCGCATTCCGCACAACCCTACTTGAGCAATTTGGCTAATTTTTGCTGCATTTAAAACCCTAGAATTTGGGGATTTTTACAAAATGCCTAAAAAACGTTCTTCAGGTAGAAATACTAAAACTCCTATTAACCTAGGTGATTATGTGCTAAATAATAAGAATAATAACAATAATAAGTCGATTAATGACTATATTGATAATAAGAAGGAAGATGATGTCACTGTGTTGAAGAAGAATATAGAATTGGAGGCTGAATTTGGCAATAGTGGTGATAAACATAAGGATTTGGTCAATAACATGGAGGAGGGAGAAGATGTGGCAGGTGTTACTAAGATGAATGAGGTAGCTCCTTCTGTAAGTAATTCTGGTAGCCCTATTCCTGAACATGTTACTGGAGAGATTAGTGCTAATCAAAGTATGAATAAGTCTATGAATGTTTCATTTGCTAATATTGTTAAAAATAAAAGTAGTGAAGTTGAGAAAAACTTGTTCTATGTCGCCACTGAGGTGAATGATAAAGGTGAGGAGGTTGTTATCTTTGAAGAAGAATTGGTTATGGAAGGTTGTGAGAAATGGAAACTAACTGCTTGTGGTTTCTTTTTGGGATGTAATATGTCTATGAATGAAATGAGGTATAACCTTAGAAGAATGTGGGGAAAGTTTGGGTTGGGAGAAATTTTGAAGGATAATAATGAAATCTGTTACTTTAAGTTCAAAAACAGGGAGGGTATGAACTATGTGGTTGAGCAGAGCCCTTGGATGGTGAATGGGAAGCCACTAGTAGTTCAGGAATGGAATCCTGATGTGAATATTGAGAGAGCTGAACCTAATAGGCTGCCTATTTGGGTCAAGCTTAGTAATGTCCCTTTGGAAGCTTGGAGTTTGAGGGGTATTAGTACATTGGCTAGTAGACTTGGAAAACCCTTAATGATGGACAATATGACTGCATCTATGTGTCACTCTGGGACTGGAAGAGCTGGTTTTACAAGGGTTTTGATTGAAATAGAGGCAGGAAAAGAAATGTTGGATAAAATAGAAGTTGTTGATAAGGATGAGTTGAAGAATATTAAGAGGACTAAATATGTTACTGTGGACTATGCTTGGAGGCCTGTTGTGTGTAAGCATTGTAATGTGTTTGGACACAATGATGAAAAGTGTGCAAAAAATAAGCACATTATAGTTGGAAAACAGACAGAAGCAGTGTATAATGAAGATATAGGGTAGGGGAGTAAGCAAGATGAGTTTGGATGGAATAAGAATAAGAAATATGGTAATAAGATAAGAAATCAGTAGCTTGATGGCAAGGGGAATAAGGAGAAAACTAAGGTGCAATATAAGAAGGTAGTGCCACTGAATGGTGCTTCAAGTAGTAGTGGTAATATTCTCTCTCCTGGTAAAGGGGTTAGCACTGCTAATAAGTATGGTGTGTTGAATAATGAAAATGAAGGGAATGGATATAATGAGGAATTGGATTATTTGGAGAAAGCAAAGGTGGACTGGTATATTAAGTGTAATAAACAACCTACTGCTGCAGAATCTAAGGAGTGGTCAAGTTCTATGCTTCAGTATTTTAACAATATATGGCAGGAAAATAATCAGGATAGGGGTAGAAAAGAGATAGAGGAAGATATCATTGATGATGGAAATGATGCTACTAATGATTTAGTGGCTGATGAGATGAATGGGGGGGGGGGGGGGATAATCAGATCCTTAATTAATTGACATTTTGCAATGGATTTCAGATTGGTTGTATGGAATATTAGAGGAATGAATAATGTTGTTAAGCAGAATGAGGCTTTGCAGATTATGAAGAATGAGAGAGCACATGTGTGTGCTTTCATAGAAATTCATCTTAAAATGAATTCTGTTAATAAGGTTAGTAATAAAGTATTTAGGAATTGGGACTGGGTTTCTAATGTCCAACATAGTCCTTCTAGTTGTAGGATTGTGTTGGGCTGGAATTCAGATATGGTTAGACTAATGGTTATTGAGAAATCTAAACAAGTTATATTTTGTGTTATTGAGATTATACCTACTAGACAAAGATTCTTTTGTAGTGTAGTTTATGCTAGTAATAGTGGGACTGAAAGAAGAGATTTGTGGAAAGAGTTGGAGCAACAGAATTGTTTTGTGAATAGGCAGCCCAGGGTAATTTTAGGTGATTTTAATGTCATTAAGGATGTGTCAGAACAATCTATGGGGGGATCCAGTAGGACTGCTGATATGCAAGAATATGTGGATACAATCAATAAGATTCAAGTTGATGATTTAAATAGCAGTGGGTTTTATTACACTTGGACTAAATCTTTGAGGAACAAAAAGTGTATTGTTCTTAAAAAACTTGATAGAATTATGGTAAATGAAGAATTTTTAAGTAGATTTTTGAGAGCCCATGGGACTTTTTTGCCATATTATATTTCAGATCATAGTCCTGCTGTTTTAAATATCAAAGAGGGACTCCCTAAAAAGAATAAATCTTTCAGATTTTCAAATTTTGTTGCTGATAAGAAAGAGTTTTTAGATTTGGTTAAGCAGGAGTGGAATGGAGGTGTGCAGGGGTGCTATATGTACAAATTGGTACAAAATTTGAAGAGATTAAAGAAGCCGTTGAAGAATTTAAGTTGGAATAAAGGAAATATTTTTGATAAAGTCAAGGTGTTAAGAGAGGAGTTGGTTAAAAACCAACAAGTTATGAATGATCAACCTCATGATGAGCAGATAAAAAGGAAGGCTAGTGATTCTTTAAATGAGTATATCTCTATTGTTAGTGATGAGATGAAATTGCTACAGCAGAAAGCTAATATCAAATGGCTGCAGGAAGGTGATAAGAATACTGCATTCTTTCATAGCATTTTGAGATCCAGAAGGAATAAGAGTAGAGTTGAAAGCATTAAGGATGACACTGGTAATATATATGAAGGGGAAGAGGTTTCTAAGCAATTTTTAAAGCATTTTGAGAATTTTTTGGGGAAGGTTGACCATGTTGAGCAGTTGATGGATGATTTATTCATAGATGTGCTGAATGAAGATGAAGCTAATGCAATGATTAAACCTGTGACTAACAATGAAATAAAGGAGGCCATGTTTAGTATGGATAGTAACAAATCACCTGGGCCTGATGGTTATACTGCAGGTTTTTTTTATAAAGAAAGCTTGGAATATTGTAGGTGCTAAGGTTTGTTTGGCTGTGCAGGAGTTTTTCAGTAATGGAAAATTACTTGGAGAGGTCAATGCTACACTTATTGCACTTATTCCTAAGGTTAGTACACCTAGTAAAGTGTCTGACTTTAGACCTATTGCCTGTTGCAATGTTCTTTATAAGTGTATTAGTAAAATTCTATGTAATAGAATCAAAAATGGGTTGGAAAAAATTGTTCATATTAACCAGAGTGCCTTTGTGCCTGGGAGGCATATCCAGGATAACATTCTGATAGCTCAAGAACTGTTAAGAGGGTATAATAGGAAGAGTGGGCCTAAGAGGTGTGCAATGCAAATTGACATTCAAAAGGAGTTCCACTACTTGCTAAGAAATTGGGGGTGAGTGATTGCAAGGTTTTAATTGAGAGGGTTAAAAATAGGATTGATTGTTGGAGGAACAAAATGTTGTCTTATGCTGGCAGAATTCAATTGATTGCTTCTGTTCTCCTCAATGCAATTATATTGGGCATCAGTTTTTAGACTGCCTAGCACTGTTTTTAAGGAATTAGAGAAACTGTTGAAAGGTTTCTTATGGAATAGGGGTGATTCTACTGTAGGCAAGGCCAAGGTTGCATGGAAGAATGTTTGTAAACCTAAGGAACAAGGTGGGTTAGATATAAAAGATATGAGAAAGTGGAATGATGTATTGCTTGTTAGGCAATTTTGGAAGATTATAGAGAATGGAAATTCTCTTTGGGCTAAATGGGTTAATGTTGTCAAGTTAAAAAGTATGAGTATATGGGAGATTGAAGCAGATAAATATGATAGCTGGGGTTGGAAAACAATGCTGGGAATAAGGGAGTTGGTGAAGCAACATGTTCTGTATAAGATTGGAAATGGAAGAAGAATTTCAATGTGGAATGATAAATGGAGTATTGATGGTCCACTGAATCAGGTCATTACCAAAAGAGTGTTGTATGATGCCAAATTGGAGGCTGATACTAAAATAGCAGATATGATTAATAATGGAAAATGGAATTGGCCTGAAGAATGGGAAGAAAGATTTGGAATTCCGAGGAATATTGCCACTCCTGTTTTGCAGTTGGATAAAGAGGACAGAATTGTGTGGGTTTCTAAAAATAATCAACATATGGAGTTTTCTACTAAGCAGGCTTGGCTGGATTTAAGGGACAATTGGCCAATTGTTGAATGGAAAGATGTGGTTTGATTCAAACAATTTAACCCAAAGCATGCTTTTATACTATGGCTTGCTGTTCAGGGGAAACTAATGACTCAAGATAGGGTTAGTAAATGGCAGAATATTGAGAGCTTGCAGTGTCCATTGTGCAAGTTTGGAACTGATAATCATGATCATTTATTTTTCAAATGCAAGTATTCTGAAGGTATTTGGTCTAATCTTAGAAATTTAGGGTGGCGATTGGGTGATAACTCTGATTTGCAGGAGTTAATTCATGAAATTTCTGGTCTGAAAGAAAGGAATAACATTGGAGTTGTGGTTAACAAGCTCATTTTGGCAGCTGCAGTGTACTTTATCTAGCAGGAAAGGAATATGAGAATTTTCCAAAAGGTAGAAAGGAGTGTGGAGGTAATATGTAATATAGTTAAAGATAGTATTAGAAACAAGCTGTTGTCTTTAAATGTCAGGAAGACCTTGAATGTGATCAATGTAGGTGTTAAATGGGAACTGAGATGGTTTAATAGCAGGTTTGAGGCTATATGATGCATTGGTGAGAGTATGTTCAGTATTCTCTAGATGAATGAAAGGAGAATGGATATGTTGTGTAGAGGTTGATTCCTAAGAATGGTGACATTGTGAGAGGAAGTTGGAAGCTAAATTGGGAGAATTCTGGTGATGCTTTGTAAGGAATGCTTTGAAGTTTATGGTTTGCTTTGTTTAAGTGTGTGCGAATGAGAATAGAGGGCGGTGTAAGATGACGCTTCTTGGTCTCATTCTAGCACTTAAATGGAGCTTGTTGAAATTTGTGCAGATATGTAGTATTTTGTTTTGAATTTCATACAGATTATTTTCTCTTGCTGTTTTGATTTGAATATTGGTAGTTTTGGAGTTTAGGCTGGAATTTTGTTAGATATGGCTGTGTTCATGTATCCTTTGTATTTGTTTGTACAGTTTGTAAATTTGTACATATTAATGAAGTTCACCTTTAAAGTTTAACTGTTTTAGTGTGTATATATTTAAAAATGGTGGAGGAGTTTTATAGGAAATTCATGTTTATTTAATTGCTAGTATGTATAAATACCATCTTCCATGTAATAATATTGAATAAGAGATTCATATGCAGATAATATATAAATACTCGTATATTTCTAATCTCTGCTCTTTCACTTTCCATCGACTAATAACTTTTAAAATACCCTGAATCTTGCATTTAAGATACCGATAGCATTAGCATTCTCTATTTACTTCCTTTCAAGTCTTAACATTATTAACTATTTGCCGTTTACCATGTAGCAATATCAAATACATACATTTAGTTAGTGCAATAAAACAAAAACGAAAGGAAAAATAATATTTAGTAAAAATTTTCAATATATTAATTAGTTGAAAACAAAAAAAAGAAAAAAACTATGAAAATACCAAACAAAATTGAAAGTAAAAACCCCTAATGGGATCTGATATGACAAAATCTAAATAGAACCAATAGAAAAGAACACAAAAGCAAAAAAGTTGTGCAACAAACCAAGAAAAACCGAACGAAAAAAAAGTCGTACGGGATTCGATTTACCAAAATCCGAGTAGTAACGTGGGGTGTAGGTGGACCAATAGAAAAACGCGGCGGTAAGTTTCTAATATATTAATTGAGAACACAAAAGCAAAAAACTATGAAAAAACCGACAATAAAAACACCAAACAGGATATGATATGACAAAATCTAAATGGTGATACGTGCATAAGATGAACCAATGGAAATAACACAAAAGAAAAAAATAATGTGCAACAAACCAAGAAAAACCGAAATAAGAAAAATTTAAACGGTATCCGATATAACAAAATCCAAATGGTAACGTGAAATATAAATGCACCCATAGAACAGTGTCATGTGACGCATAAGCCTCAAGATTAATGATATTATTACAATGCATGATTAGCTATGGTGCATTATTAGATCATAATTGAAAAACAAGAAATTCGGGCGGAATGGGAGGGAGTAATACTTAAGTGGAATGTTTATACTATGAAGGATTAAGGATATATAGGACTAACATAACACATTTTTGATACTTTTCTAACAAAACGGTCCCACCTTCCAACAAGGACAAATTACATGGTCTCCAAAAATATTTGTCATCTCATATGTCATTATAATTTATAATTTACACGTGGTCTAGTCCTTGATTGTCTCTTTTGTAGACCCGCCATATACCAGGCACCCTTTATATAACCCCCCTTCACCCCACTCTCATTCACCACCCACAATTCTTTTTTCAAAAAAACACACTCAATGGCTACAAATCCTTATATATCGACCTTACTCCCATCCTCATTCTCATCACAACACCATAATTATCAAAATACAAAATTTAACACAATTAAAACAAGAAGAGTCTCAATTACATGTGCCGCTCTTCAATCTTCTCCATTACTTCAATTTTCATCATCAACTATTGATCAACAAGATCCTCCTCACCATCCATTGCAATGGAACTTTTTACAAAGAGCAGCGGCAACCGCATTGGATATGTTCGAAAGCGTATTAGTGTCACGTGAAACCGAGTTTCCTTTACCAAAAACTTCGGATCCACGTGTACAAATAGCTGGAAACTTTGCTCCGGTACCTGAACAGTCAGTTAAGCATAACTTAACTGTAATTGGTTCTGTACCAGAGTGTATACAAGGTGTATATGTTCGCAATGGTGCGAACCCTTTATTTGAACCAGTAGCCGGACACCATCTGTTTGATGGTGACGGTATGGTTCACGCCGTTAGTATCAACGGGAACTCCGTTAGTTATTCATGTAGACTAACGGAGACTCAAAGACTTGTTCAAGAAAGAGAGTTAGGTCGACCGGTTTTCCCAAAAGCAATAGGTGAACTTCATGGACATTCGGGTGTGGCTCGTCTTGGTTTGTTTTACGCTCGTTCGTTGTTCGGTTTGGTTGATCATAGCCAAGGAATGGGGGTCGCGAACGCCGGTTTGGTTTACTTTAACAACCGCTTGCTCGCCATGTCCGAAGACGATTTACCGTATCAAATAAGAATCACGCCGTCATCCGATGTGGAAACCGTCGGGCGGTATGATTTCTCGGAGCAGCTTACGTCAACCATGATAGCCCACCCGAAGCTAGACCCGGTTTCTGGAGAGATGTTTGCGTTAAGCTATGACGTCGTAAAGAAGCCGTATCTTAAGTACTTCAAGTTCTCAAAAGATGGAAAGAAGTCACAGGATGTCGAGATCCCACTCGACATCCCGACAATGATGCATGATTTCGCGATAACCGAAAACTTTGTGGTGGTTCCGGACCAACAAGTAGTGTTCAAGCTTCAAGAAATGATCAAAGGCGGATCACCCGTGATTTACGACAAGAATAAGATGTCGAGGTTCGGGATTCTATCCAAGAACGCGAAAACATCCGATGATATGATTTGGGTGGATTCGCCCGAAACGTTTTGTTTTCATTTATGGAACGCGTGGGAAGAACCCGAAACGAATGAAGTTGTTGTGATCGGTTCATGCATGACGCCAGCAGACTCGATATTTAACGAATGTGACGAGAATTTAAAGAGCGTGTTATCAGAAATCCGAATCAACTTAAAGACTCGTGAATCAACCAAACGTTCAATCATTCAAGAATCCGAACAAGTGAACCTTGAAGCCGGGATGGTGAACCGTGACAAACTAGGTCGTAAAACGAGGTTTGCGTACCTTGCCATTGCCGAACCCTGGCCTAAAGTTTCGGGTTTTGCCAAAGTCGACTTGGTTACAGGAGAAATCAAGAAGTTTTTTTACGGTGACGAGAGGTACGGAGGTGAGCCGTTTTTTCTTCCAAGTGACCCGAACTCGGAAAGAGAGGATGATGGATATGTTTTGGCATTTGTTCATGACGAGAAGACGTGGAAGTCGGAACTACAGGTGATAAACGCGATGACTTTGGAGATGGAAGCTTCCGTGAAGCTTCCATCTCGAGTTCCGTATGGGTTCCATGGAACCTTTATAACTTCAAAAGATTTAGCACAACAAGCATAGTAGTAAAAACCAAGGGGTACGTCTTTTTTGCGTTGCTGCTTATTTACCACATGCTTTTGGAATAAGCAGTTTCACGTACGAACGTATTATACTAACACACACACACACAAATACACACACCGATCAGTGTACGTGTATATATATGTATAGCTGTTAAAAGAGGTTAGATTATGAGAGATCATTCAGAGGGATGACGCATCCCCGAAATCTCCTAAGCCTTCTTAGCTTTTACAGACTTGGATCATCATATATAGATTTTTTTATAAACTTTACTATGGGTAAATTAGTATGTACGGTTTGTAAATTGAACCAAGCATGTAGCTTTTGGAATGAAGCTCAGCTGGTTTTTGTTGTTAATATTGTCAGATTTCAGTTATTGTAGAAATTAAATCTTGTTTTGAAATTGTTTTCTTTATCTCTTATATAATCTGTTCTAACTGTTTTTTTTTTACTCTTCTTGGCTTGGTTTCCATATGGTAGCTCATCTACAATACATACTTGTAAAGTCTATGTACAATTAGTTAATAATTTTTGTATATATATTTTCTAAACTAAGATGAACTAAAAGTGTCTCTTTTATATATATAATTTGGTCTCAAAAGTAGATGTAATGCAATCGTGGCATGTTCTATATATTTAATTAAGTAAAAGATACCTAAATATGAGCAAGAATACGATGATGAATATTGTTTATGCATATCGACGGATGTTAAACTAATATATATGCATTTTGCAATGATTATTAAAACATGACCAATAAATATTGATTAAGAGTCCAAAAGTAGTGTATTTTTAAATTTATTATATTGTATCATTGTTTGGAACAAAGTTGTCGTTGACCATTAAGACTTGGGCAAGCTTTTGTTTTGCATTATTTTTTTCTCTCTGACATAATGAAAATTAAATAAGCTAGACAAGTAATCAATTTACCATATACATTTACACATATTTACAAGTAGGAGGATCGCGCCGTCCATCGACGACGGCATTGGCTTTGTACGTACGTGTTGTTACAATTATTTATTCTTAGATAAGGTCAGTGTCACAATATCATAATCTTTTCCATCTTCGTTTTATTATTATTGTGTTGACATATATGTTCCCTAAAGTCCATTTATTTTTTTTATAGGTATAGTGATTTATATAAAAACAGAAGGTAAATGGTCAATAAGCTGTACCGCTACTTTTTTTATATAACAAAACTAAGATGTTTAAAAACTACATTCATCGATTATACAATAAACAAAAAAAAATAGTACAACCACACATCAATTATATGTTTCATCGATTACACAATATATACCACTATATATATGTTAGCTAAAAGTCTTGGGACGTTAAATATATATATTTATATAAAAACAATTGTACAATCACATTCAAAAATTCATAATGCTGTACAGAAAAATCAAATATAAGATGATACGAAAAAAAAAAAAAGATTATACTATAAATTAACTACAAAAATAAAGCTCAAAAGATATACTAGAAAAGGATCCGAGGTGTCAAAAATCATAAGGGTTTTATTATTACTAGTAATATATAGTAATAGTAATATAGTAGTACATACATTTCCACCCACAAGAACTACAATTGCATTGACTATATCCTGGAGTCAAACATGTTTGAATAAGAGCAGTGTGAGGAAGTATGACCCACCGGAGCGAAGCTCTTGCGTGGTCCCATGTCAACGGCAAAAACATTTAATATCGTAATTAGTGTTAGTAAGACATATTACAAATGGTGTATATCGAAGACAATTTGTACCATTTGATCGATAGCAGGCAAACTTAACATTAATTACCAAAGACATATTGTCGCTAATAATTAATGAGATCATATAATTAAGTTGGTTCTCTCCTTACATGATGCATGTGTCATGTGTGGCCTGGTGATTTCTTTTTATTTTATTTTTTTCATAACAAGGGCTTTCATTTTGTAAAATAAGTATTCCTAGCACTCTCCAATCACCTCAATCTATTACTGCACTACAATACCGGTAATGCCGGTTTCAACTTGTTTGTCAATATATATGAAAGATTGTTAAACAAAAGGCGGTAAAAAAAAACAAAGTAACCCCCCAAATGTTAGTCTTTCACATGTTTTGAGTTTTAATACCTTTTTCGGTGGTATATATAGAGATGTCGGAATATAAACAGTCTTATCTCTACCAAAGATATATATAAAGACTGCTTTCAGGTTCTACCATGGAGAATGAAATTACCAAGATGAACATATGTCTTAACGTTACTAAATATAATATTGATAACCATGGAGAATGATATTAATTACCTTTATGGTTTATTGTAATAGACTCATATATATATATATATATATATATATACTTCTAGCTAAGACCCTAGCTAGCAAACAGCCATAATCTGGTCATTCCGAAAGGGATGTATGTATACGCCTCTCATCCTACTAGACCTAATCAATCAACGTGCCTTTCTCCACAAGAATATAATTGATGTTAATATACTGTATATAATAAAAACTTAAAATAAATATTTTGCCGGCAAATGAATATGTACCATAAGTTTCTAAAAGGTAGTTATTACGCAATAGTGTTATTAATAAGTCTTATAAGTAGGGTAGAGCAAGGCATGGGCATGTGTTTGTGTGTGTTTTGTTTCATCTAGTGATGAAAACAAGTGGGGGCTGTTAATAAGCACCCAAGTTGGAGCAAGCTATAAGTCGATCGATCGTGATTCCCCTCCACAATATAACAACACTTTTGTCATGGCGCGCTTTCCATCCCAAAAAAAAAAAAATCACCGACCACATATCGCATTGGTATGTATTATACTATACGTGTTTCACTAGCTAGATCTTTTGTTGAATTTATATAAATTGATAATATATACAGTTCAACATGAACAAATAATTATATCGATTCAACACTCGGTGCTGTGTGACAAATATCACACGTCATACTACTAGCTAGTTATGTTTTCAATTAATTTGAGTAGATTTAAGTGTCCTAGCTTTGATAATCTATATATAGACCTCAAAGTTGTCCTCGATCTCCTAGCTAGCTTGCACCCTTTTGCTATAAACCATAAATGAGGAATTATTAATTGATATATATATATTATACAATCTCCGCTCCCTTTTTCCGCATCGAATATTTATAGAGGATAGAGATGCATGGGGGTATATGTGATTAATGTCTTACTAAATATATAGTACTCTAATTAAATTTGGATCCATCTTAAAATAAATAATTAGGTCAAGCTAGGAATTGAAGTGTATGTATTATGTGGAAGATGTTTGAACCCTGTGCAACAAGGCATCAGACGTACGTGGAGGCGTGATGAGATATAGAAACCCATGTTCTATCTAGCACAATTTGTTTCAATATTTGTATTTATTTGTGTTTCCCATCTTAATTTTGAAAGAAGAAAATATCTCAAGAACAAACAGCCCACCACCATGCATATGCTCCCAAAACATTACTATATGTCTCGAATACGTCTCGTTTTCCACTTTTTCTTCTTGAGAATAGACAAATCGATCACATTGCGTCGACCTCCTTAAGAGGTAACTATACATATATAGTTAGCTAGCGTATCCTATTTTGTGATTTGAACCGTAAATATAAGCATCAAAATAATATTGATATATAGCTCAACCGGCCTAACTTTGTATTGCTCCACGTACGTTGGCTAGAAAAATGAAAAACAGGTGGTTGATATTATTATTTTTTGCTGCAAGTTCAACTTTAGCGTAAGTGGGGGTACGATTTAATTGAACCCAGTGGCCATATATTTTGCATATATATATGGTAGTGCTTGAGAAGCTATATATATAGTAATGGGCCGGTCAGGTTAATTTCTAATTACTATTAACAATTAACTAGAGAAGAAGTTGAAAAATCTTTATTTATGGATTAAAAATCAAATGTCAGGTCCGTACTTTATATCTCTCACGTACGCTTTTTGTAAAATTAAATGACATTGTAGCCAATTTTGTAAGTAACATTAACATCTTAATTTGTTATAACTCAGCTAGCTAGGCGGTACTTAAGGTACCTATCTGCGTAGAGGCCGGGTGCTTGATTTTCTTACTAGTCCGATCACATAATTAAGCCCGCAGCTACAAGGAAGGAGTTGGAGTTCCAACCAAGTGAGGGCTACTCATGTTAAGGATATCATCTTTATTTATTATTTGGGTTATCAAATACTCGTATAAACAACGCGTAGACATTATGCTGTTGAAATTATATTCGAGATGCTTATCAACTATCAAGTATTAATCTTATCATAAGCATGAAGGAAATCTAATTCCTTTAAATTTTTTGAACCAAACATCCCCAAAAGGGTTTCGTAGAGGCAGGGACAGAGCCAGAACTTTTTTTGTGAGGGGGCAAATTTAAAAGGCTCTTATTATATTTATTAGAGTCATCTTTGAGGGGAAAAAAATTTTTAAACAAAAATTAACTCTTAACAGAGAATTTAGAAAAAATGGACCCTTAAAATAATTTCGTCTGGGTGCCAGTTATGAGAACATCTATCTTTAACTTGAACATTGTTCTTTGCAATTTTAGAGCATGTGATAAATTTTGATACAATTACCCAAACAAATAAAATACTTTCTTCAACTTCTCTTTTTCAACTTCGTTAAAAATCAAAATAACTGAAGATTTTTACTTTACCAATAGAAGATTTTATCTCAAAACTAATGCTCCCAACATAAGTAACATACTTCCAAAGAAGAGACTTATGACAACGATGGTGACATTTGTATGTATAATGTATTTTCTGCATATTGTTACGAGTATTATTTAGGAATAAAACTATAAATATACCTCTAAAAAATTACATTATACCAAAATTGAAATGGGGGCAGTTGCCCACACAGCCCCTTTATGGAGCCGTCCCTGCGTAGAGGTGTCTTCGAATTCAAGCTGACATGGGAATAAATTAATAAAAGACATTAATTGTGACTTGTAGTGTTGCACTGTTGTGGATAATACCTTTCCTTAGTTGGTGCAATTTAATTAGGTTTCTATTAGCTTGGTGTTTTAGGTTTGTTTATACAATATAGGGCCCTACAATATTTTTTAGGGATTTGCTAACTAGTGTCCCTAGCGTACTAGTTAAGAAGCATTTAATGAACTTGTTATTTCCTTATTAATCAAAAATTTTATTTAATGTGTATTAATTTAACTCAATAATTTCTATTTTTAATTGAATAATTAATACATATTTATATATTTTAAGAAAGTTAGACTTCAATAAATACTTCATTAAATGTTTCTTAACTAGTGCACTAGGGGCACTAATTAGCAAATCACTATTTTTTAATAAAAGACATTGTAATTTATCTTAATATGTATTCCTCCTACTAAGTATTGAGTGAGAGATTTTCTAGCGTGGATCCAATTAAGATAACATAAACTAATTAAACAATCTTTTGTGATATTTGATCCACGCTTTTCAAAAAAGAAAAACATGAATCAAATTCGAAATAAACCTATAAGTACTTGATCTAAAACAAAAACTGACCCAATAAAAATCGGGTCCAAAATAAAAATTGCCTAGATTAAAAATAGTAATGGGCCAAATATGACCCATCACTATTCATTTCCATCACAATTATTAAAGTATATAATATAATACCTGTAATAAAATTGTTTATTTAAATGAGAGTGAAATTTTGTGAGGAGCACCAACACTCTTTTAATCTTGTCACCCTTGTTTACCTACTTTTTATCTCTAAACTATTTATATGTTGTGATTATTTTGCTTTGTTTAGTTTTAATCTGTTAGGGGAAAAAGAAGTCTAGCACATGACGAAACAACTAGTTAGCATAGTGTAGTGGTAAGCTCATATATAGGGGCAATGAAAGGAGACCGAAACCCTGAACCAAACAGGTCTTTTATTAATTTATTGTTGTGACTTTAGGCGAACAGGTTATTAGGTGTTTCTTGACTCATGGAGCTACTGGATTCCGTACAGTTAGGTGGGGTTGGGTCGCCCTAAATGGAGTTTTCGACTGCAGATTAATGGGCAGTCAAAAAAAAAAGAGCTAATTAACTTTAAAAAAATTATATAGGATTCTCTAGGCCAACTTGAAACTCATCAATGTCACCAAGTTGAAACTCATCCATGTCAATCTCATACGATCTATTTTAATAATGTAGTAGTCGATTATTGTTGTATATTAAACTTTAAAAAGTCCGCTTCGATCTTGAGTATGGTTTATAGAATTCCAATTTGGATATTGAGAAAGTAAAAATAATGTACCTAACCAGTTCCCGTCTCAAAACTAACAAACGTTGAAGTCACTTTCAAAAGCATCATCTCTAACGTCATATTTCAATCTTCTATATTCACCTGAAATAGAAATAAAAATAAAAATAAAAGGTGGTCTTTTTAGAAAATTCGTTAAAACGCTTGATTTTCAAGAGCAACTCATGATTAATTACTAATATACAGAATTATCTAATTAGCTCACAAGTAATCAATAATTATGACCGTTTTCTTTTCAATCTGTTGCCACATTGATAAGTACAAGCAAGATTAAGACATTCTCTCTTTTAGCTATTTATCTATGAGCAGATAAGATGGTGTCATATATATGTTGATGTGACAAATTTGGCTTTCAAATAGGACAACAATCACGTGGAGGGGGTATGGGTTGGTCACATGACAAACTACCTTTGATGTGCTCTTATTTCACTATGTAATTGGGAAGTTATATTCATAACACAAAGTTTTATTACCAAAACCAAGTATTATTAACTTGTAAAAGCCATATATAATTGTTAAGCTTGCAAGATCTTTGGAGCCATTTTATGGGTTTTTTTGCTGGTAAAAAGCAAAGGTTCATCCTAAAAATTATAAAGCTCTAAAGGACGGAAACATAAAAATTTGTTTACATGGTTGAAACTTTTTGTTTTAATTATTGGTGTTATAATAGAGTCTTAATTTGGTGGTTAAGAAATTCACCTATATAAACACATCAAACCAAAGATACTATATATTAGTATGAATAATAATGCTAAAGTAATTTGAGCTTACTAATTAATGTAGTATTTTAACTCAAAATTTTCCTACCTGACAAATAAATGAAATTTTTTAATGTAGTTTTAGAAAGTTTAAGTTTGGTTGTAATTAAGAGCAAACCGTATGGATTCTGCATGTTCGAGAGGGGAAGAAGATTAAAATGGGAAATGATTAATCTTCCTAAGTAAGTAGCCTAAAAATCCTTTTAATCACTAGATAATACCATATGGAAAAATCAAAAGTGGAGGTGAAGAAAGATAATGAATAGATTACACATTATATTATATTAGGAGGATTTTTAGGCTATTTTTTTAAAATGATTGATCATTTTCCGATTAACATTAGTCCAAGATTCTTTTGAACTAGCTAGTCTCCTATATGTAACAAGTCTCCTAAAAAGATTCTTGAAGTTAATACAAATTTTTAAAAATTAAAAGATGATATATATGATGTAGAAGTATTCTCGTATTTCTCCATTTATGGATTTCTTGGTATAGCAAGTTTAAGATGACTACAAATGATTTTAGCTCCTAAACAGGTTTTATCCAAGTTTTGAGTTCTATCCTTAGGGATAACAAGTCTTGGGGTTTTTTCATCTAGATACTTGTAACGACAAATGCTCAACATCTCGTTGTTTATGGTACGTGAAAACTTCACCGATGTCACATACGGAATGTTTGGAGGGGAAAAAAAACGAGATCTACAAATATTCAAAAGACTTGTCCTTTTCAAGTGAGGGAAATTATATATATATATATTAAAAACAAATCTTAGGAATTCGTGCAAACTACAGTAATTTTTTTTTTTTGTCCCCACCTATATCTTTTTCCACTTTTTTTTAGTAACTAAGTGTGTTTTTTTTTTGTCCCCACCTATATTTTTTTTTCATTTTTTTGGTATTTAAATGTTTGTCCATACCCATCTCTTTTTTTAAATTTTTGGGGATTATAAGTTTTTTTTTTTAAGTTTTAAGTTTTTATCTTAAAAATAAGGGTAATAGAGGGAATCCTAGCCCCGGTACCACAATTAAATATTTATCAACTCACCACGTATGAGTCATATGATGCCGGTACAATACACCCATCCTAATCCTTGCATAATCAACGTGTAAAGATTAGTATACTTTTTATTCTTTTTATATTCACCACATAAGTTTCAATCTTTACAAACTACAGTAACTTTTTTTTTTGTCCCCACCTATATCTTTTTCCAATTTTTTTTTCTTTTTTGTCCCCACCTATATTTTTTTCATTTTTTTGGTTTTTAAATGTTTGTCCATACCCATCTCTCTTTTTAAATTTTTGGGGATTATAAGATTTTTTTTAAAGTTTTAAGTTTTTATCTTAAAAATAAGGGTAATGGAGGGAATTCTAGCCCCGGTACCACAATTGAATATTTATCAACTCACCACGTATGAGTCATATGATGCCAGGACAATACACCCATCCTAATCCTTGCATAATCAACGTGTAAAGATTAGTATACTTTTTATTCTTTTTATATTCACCACATAAATTTCAATCTTTACACTTTTAACACTACACTATAATACTTTTTAGTAAATAATAGTATACTTTTTATTCTTTTATTCTTTCTATTTTCACTACATAAGCTTCAATCTTTACACTTTTAACACTAAACTATAATATTTTTAAATAAAGAATAGTATACTTTCTATTCTTTTTATCTTCACCACAAAAGTTTCAATCTTTACACTTTTAGCTTTTTATTCTAATTAATAAAAATCTTTGGAGATCAATTGATTATTTATTATAATATATATATTAAAAACAAAGTCTCAAAAAACGTGTAAAAGATAGTATACTTTTTATTTTTTTTATTTTCACCACATAAGTTTCAATTTTTACATTTTTAGCACTAAACTATAATACTTTTTAGTAAATTTTTTGTTCTATTTATTTTCACCACAAAACTTTCAATCTTTACACTTTTAACGCTAAACTAAATATTTTTTAGTAATAGTATACTTTTTTTTCTTTTTACTTTCACCGCAGAAGTTTCAATCTTTACACTTTTAGCATTAAACTATAATACTTTTTAGTAAACTTTTTATTTTTTTTATTTTCAACACAAAACTTTCAATCTTTACACTTTTAGCACTAAACTATAATATTTTTTAGTAAACTTTGTATTCATTTTATTTTCACCATAATATTTTAACTCATTACACTTTTAGCACTAAATTTTCATAGTTTTTAATTTTCTTTCATTTTAAGGTACGGGAAAGCGTGTACAGAATAATATACTTTTATTTTATTTTTTATTTTCACCACAATAGTTTCACTCTTTACACTTTTAGAACAAAACTTTTATAATTCTTAGTAAACTTTTTAATCTTTTTATTTTCACCACAATATCTTAACTCCGAACACTTTTAGAACTAAATTTTTCTACTTTTTGATAATCTTTTATTTTAACTACAACATTTTAATAGGAAAAGTTGTAAAGAATAATAAACTTTCTATTCATTTTATTTTCATCACAACATTTTAATCCCTTATACTTTTAGCACTAAATTTTTAAAATTTTTGCTTTTCTTTTATTTTCACCACAACAAGTCTCTTACACTTTTAGCACTAAACTTTTACGCGAACGACTTTTACTTTCACACAAAACTTTTACAGTTCATTTTTTTACTGACCAAATGTCAGTTTTTAATAATTTGAATAATACATGTTTTCTTCAAAAAGTTTATGGCACATTATCTCTTAAATAATAACGCTATTTATGATCTTATTGAATTCATATACGATGAAGATTGCCTCAAAAACATTCGGCCAGAAACTCTTTCTCAAAAGGCAATCGTCTGTCCCAAAAATGATACTGTTAATGAAATTAATGATTTGATACTTCTCAGAGCTCCAGGAGATAGCAAAGTCTACCTTAGCACTGATTTAATTACTCCCCATATTGGCTATCAATCAGATACTGAAACTTTATACCCACCAGAATATTTAAATATGCTAGACTTCAGTGGTCTCCCCGCTCACCGACTTGAGTTAAAAGTTCATTCTCCTGTTATTCTTTTAAGAAACATCAATCAAACATTGGGCCTCTGTAATGGTACTAGATTAATCGTTACACACTTATTACCAAGGGTCATCGAGGCACAAGTAATAACCGGTAAAGCTATTGGACATCGTGTTTACATACCCAGAATCTCTTTAACATATACTGACAAGGAGCTCCCCTTCACTCTTAAAAGAAAACAGTTCCCATTACGGCTTTGTTACGCAATGACCAATAACAAAAGCCAAGGTCAATCTCTTAACAAGATTGGAGTTTACTTACCACAACCTTTCTTTGGCCACGGTCAGCTATATGTTGCCTTTTCATGAGCTACCTCCCCTGACGCATTGAAAGTGCTCATTGTACCGACTGAACAAAACAATGACACAGAAACAAAAAACATTGTCTACTCAGACTTCTTACAAGAAATCGGCCCGTTTTAGGTACATATTAGTATCCGATCAGTTATACTTTATCTAATACACATCATGTTTATTGTCTTACTTACATGTAGTCGTTTCCATAAGAATACAGTTATCTTGCATGAACTACTAAAAAAAATAAAAAATAAACAACCTTCGTTTACTGATTATTACTATTTTCCTTATTGAGCTTCTCCACTATTGCAATACTACATACCACTCGGAAACAATATAGGCTGATACATTTTTTTAAAGGTACATTTATGAACAATTTGCAACCCCTAAAATGACGCTGAAGTTACTTAAGGATATAAAGTACCCCGACTACCCTGAAATGATTGAGGTTCGTGTCGTCAACAAATGGCATTCGCGAAACAACAGCCAACAATTCTCATATCTCTTTGTTGACATAACTGTAAGCCCTATCCTTCTCTTAAACTTCTTTTCTTTACACGTTTTGTTTACTTATTTATCCTATCATTATACGTTCCTAAACTCACTTTTTGTTATAAAAGGGATATTCAATTGAGGCACAGGCTCTTTCGATTGACGAAACCCATCTAGATAAAGTCGTCACCCTAAACCAATGCTACAGGATCACAAAGTACACCACCATAAAAGGCAGAAAGTATGCGCCTGTTGTTCCCCATCCTGTATTACTAAGACTCAATCGCCACACACAATTCCAGTTAGTGACTAATGACAAAATACCCGATTACTACTTTAACTTTGTCCCTTTCGAGAAACTCAAAGATCACGTTACTAAAGGAAGCGCTTTGTTAGGTAACTTTTTTTAAACGTTATTAGTTTTTACTTCTATCATTATGTAAAGTAAAAAATTCTCCTTAAAAATCCATATATATTACACTTCTCATTGATACTCCCCACATTGAAATGGAACTTGATAATTCATCAAACATTTTGTTTATGGTGCAGATTATTTTGGGCGTGCAGAATCCATAACTGATATGATACCAACCATAGCGAAAAAAACAGGAGACCCCCTTCACTTAAGGCGAGTAACCATTATGGATGACAGGTAACATTAACACAACAGAAAAACCCATTTCCTAATTTTACTATCCTCTTTAGCTAAAACAAATGTTATAAACAATGACACTACCCTCAGATATTAACTACAACTTTCTTATAACGTTAAACTCCCCTCTCACTTTAAACAGAAACAGGACAACTGAAGTGACATTATGGGAAGATAAGGGTCGTAAAGTGGAGAAAGCAACTGCCTTACATCAAATCGTTGCAGTCACAGCAGTATTTGCCTCTGAATTCCAGCGTACATTTCTCAACCTCAACATACTTTGTATTTTTTTTTAACTTCAAACAACAACGGGCTAACAAATCTGTGTAATTTTTCACAACGGAAATTGTTCAACTAACATCGACAGATGCCACAAAGTTTTTCGTTAATCCACCAATACCTAATCTTGATCACCAATAACGTTATAATTTGTGAATTTCAAGGTATCAAATTTATCATATACAGATTTGCCAATATCGCGCATACACGAGTAGGACCGACACAAAACATTGTCCCCTTAGCATCAACACAAAAGATTGTTATTCGCGACTTACCCACAAAAGGCCAGTCTGAGTTCAACGTAAGCCACGCATTCCTCTTACTATACCTCATAGATACAATACAACAGCATGTTAATTGGTAATATTTTATACTTTTATATTTGTAGCTACAACAAAAATGATTAATACTACTACTATAACCTTTGTTATTATGGTTTTCGCAGCGTGTTCCATTATCATGTGAAGCCACAATAACAGATATCTTTGCCTATAGATCATGGTATTATCCCGCCTGTCAATATTGCTCACGTGGTGTAAATCAAGAAATGAATAGGCAAGGTGAAATATTGTGGCGTTGCCGTACCCATGCCACCATGGACAAACCAACACACCTGTAAGCTACTAAAGCCATCATACTTTGAATTTACATTATAATAACTAATAACCAAATATAAATACAGGTACGCCTTAAACGCTCTCATCACAGATGAAACAGGTTCAACTGATGCAATCTTCTTCAATCGAGCAGTAGAACAACTAACTGGCATTTCGTGCCATGAATTGGTTAAAACTGAAAATTGCATTGACCCAAAAGTTCTACCACAACAAATAAGAAAACTTTATGGACAATGTCATATGTTACAGTTGACTGTTAAAACAGATGGTACCGTTCACGTTAACAACATACTTGAAGCAAATGCACCACTCTCACTGAAACAGCAACCCACTGAAACATCTTCCCTCTATCACCCAACAACCCCCACACCCAAGCAACGAAAACGTTTGACAGAACACGGCAGCATGGATACATCAGGTACTTTTTTTTAACAACCACCAACTTACTTTCATCATAACACTCACTAACGTCGTTTGTGACTTCTTACCAGAAATTCCACCCCCTCCAAAACAATCAAAACATCAAAAAGAAAGTACTCAAGGTCTATACCTGCTCAATGAAACAAACCTTAGCACCATTATAACTCATTATTGTATTGTTTCTAAAGGATCACTTTTGTTGATCAACAGAATGATATGGTAATTGCTGCAGTAACAGAACGCAAACGGAGTAATGCATGCTTGCTATTTTTGGGTCTTCTACGACCAACTTAACATCTGTGATGTAACTTTATATAATTTGGAACGTCTAAACGACCACTAACGCTATTAGGTTAAGGCACGGTTGTATCTTTTTGTACTTTCTCTAATCTACCAATTAGGAATATATCGTTTTGTACATGACAATAACATGAATGGTAGTTGACGATGCAACCATCTAAACTGTGTCCTGCTCTAACATGCAACTTACTTCAAATGCATACAGTTGTGTTTACACATAATACTTCACAAGTTTATCTTACCATAAAGAAAGTACCATACACACTATGTTAATGATTATGTTATATAAAACGCATATGTTGCTTTTTTGTGACGTATCAAATCCTATGGAGTTCTGGGAAAATCAATGGACTAAAATGGGCGATGACCTTCAACATAAATACCAATTGGTGAACGAAGATGACCTTAAACAATATGTTCTATACGAGCTTCAGTTGTTGTTCAATTCAGGAGCCACAAATGCATCATTAGCAGATTTCGGGTTACTGTTGCCTCCAGCAGATCTTCTTTTATGTTTAAGAAACCGTTTATTGATGGAGGAGAAAAATTATGACAGAGAACAACTTTCAAAGGAGCATAATCTGCAAAGACAAAGACTTCATCCTCAACAATTGCTTATATACAACGAAGTAATAGGTGGAATCACACAATAATCTCAAGTTCTCATATTTGTCTACGGCCATGGTGGTACAGGCAAAACATATTTGTGGAACACTATCATTGCAGGCTTACATTCTCAGGGCAAGATCGTTTTAGCAGTTGCTGCTTCTGGAATTGCATCTTTGTTGTTACCCGCGGGTCGAACTGCTCATTCAAGATTCAAGATACCCATTAATTTAACCAACGCCTCAATTTGTCATATAACTAAGAATACCCACCTAGCACAGTTATTAGCCAAAACTTCTCTCTTTTAGTAATACCAAATTGCAAAAGTTTCACTCATACTTAAAATGAAACACAAAGTATTTTGAAAAATATAAATATTAATTAGTTTGATGATTTAGAGATCGTAACTTTAAAAACTTTAAATCTAGATATTGAATATGTTCAACTTTATATCAGCTAATAATCAGTTATTTATAATTTATAATATTAAATATTAATATATACATGCACATATACATATAAATATATAATAAACATATCATTGATATAACTAAATGGTCCGGTTTGGTTAAAACATACCATTTTATATATAAAAAAAAAAAAAAAAAAAAAAAAAAAAAAAAAAACGCATTCATGCCCCATCGTTAATGACATATAAATAATCTAGGAATATTTCGCGCTAGCTATATGTATAAATTAAAACAAACATTCCTCTATCCGAAAACCCACCATCGTTTAATCCATGCCCACTTTCTCCAATTTTCAAGCATATCTCAATGTCTTTGGTCATGTCATTAGTTCGTTAGTGTACTTTTTAAATATAAAAAAAAATTAAAAGTTCCGAGCGTGAAAAAAATACACTAATTAATATATAATTGGTTTATGCCGTTCGAAAACAAAATTACCAATTGGTTTAACTCTTCGGTTACTCCTATGAACATAGGCAGACGTGGATTATATAATCATATTGATATGCGAAAAACATACTATTTTATTTACTTTTTATACTATAGTGGTTTTTAAGGGAGTTGATAAGCTGGAGAAATCTTGTAATGATTTAATTTAGTTTTTATGGGAATTTATTTTAAATCTGATAAAATATAGTGTTGGTAGAGATGTAATTTGGGTTGGTGATGTCAAGAAAATTAATTATGTGGATTGAAAAATGTAAAGTTGAGTTAGAATAAAAAGTGGTCAAAAACACGGGTTAAAAATTATGGTGTTGGTTGGATTGTCAAATGTTCAACGGCCCAAGTTCTATAAGGACAATTGTAACGGGTTGGTACATTGTGAGATATAATGGGTAGTAAACTTAAGCATGCTGTTATGAGAGAAAGAGAAGTGGTGCTAACATAATGAGTAGTATTTTTAAATGGGGTAACAGTGTAACACTAGTAGTGTTAAAGTTCCGATGGTGTAAGGGATTGTATCTAAACCTTCTCATTTTCAAAATTTCCAAACAATTCGAAAGAGCGATATATCAATCACCAATTCACCACATCAAACGATTGTTAAAGTTTGATCCGCCACTTGAAGATGTAATTTCACATTGTCTTGCCTGTACGTATGACATTGTTTGAAGAGGTGGAGTTTTCACTTTCTTGATCTTCTGACACATCATATAGCTAAGCATACTGTATAATGTAGTGTTTTTTATTTGAGAAAAAGTAGAATCAAAATAGATATATAATATTGTTAACCATAAAAGATTGATAGAAGAAAATGGAACTCTTAGTTCAATCAAAGCAAATCGTGATCCCATTTAATTCCTTTACCCATATTAAGATAGGTTTCTTGAGCTTAGAAAATGGAACTCTTGATTGAATTTATTAAAAGTAATTAATATTGTCCTTTTCATATATATATATATGCATCATCTTTGTGCTCGTAATCCAACAATATACGGAATATCTCTTAATTATCATGAAAGTGATCGAGATCTACATCACCCTTTAACTATATATGAAATCCCATCCCATATGTAATAATCGATCTCCACACTCCAGTCATAGTTATCCAACTCTTAATTAATAATAATAACAAAGTTCGACAACACAAATCAACAAATTGACCTAAACTGGCTAGCTACTTAATTACTCATGATGGTGTCATTACACTATATATAATCATGCGAGATTTTGTGGCGAAGTTGTTACACAATCGATCACATCAAAATGATCATGACTTGCATATATAGCAGGAAAGCCAAGTTATACGGCTTTATAATCAATAAACTTCATGCTAGTAAGTTTAATTAGGTCTTTATCAAATAAAAAGTGATGAATATACATCACTCTTTATTAGCAATGATACATCGCTCTTTAATTAACAATGAAACGACCTTATTCCTTGCATATATAGTTAATAAATAATTGGCTCATGGCCGGTATATTGACTCCCCGTAAAAGTGTCAACAAGTTGATGGAACATTAGAACACCTATCAAATTATTTTTTCAGGAATATCTGTTCTGCAACCCCTGCTACATAATAAAGATACGTACTCAAGGGGGAGTAGTCAGGGGAACATAAAGACACAAGTGGAATGTGATGTGTTGGGGGAAATTTGAAACCTTAATTTGACAAGGGAACATATTGACACACAAGTGGAATTGTATGCTGGTTAGCACATTTTCCTATATATATTACCATGTGTCTATGTTTGTCATATGTGTAGAGTCATTGATTACATATGTTTGGAAACGCTTTGGTATATAATCGAATTTCTTAGACTGTTAGCAAGGGGTTCCTAAGAAGAGAACCCCAAAATTAGCCTTTTTTTTTTTAATACCATGTAGGATGTCATGTCAATAGAAGGCATACCCCTTCCAATCTTTGGAGTAAGATTTTCTTTAGAACCCTTTAAGAAGTCCTCCTATGTGGGTCTCTTTTAATTATTTTATTTTCATGCATTAAGATAATGATAAACATTAAAATACAAAAGAGAGAAGGAATATGTCAAAAAAGGACAAAAAAGTGGTCCACCATGCCTAGAAACTCTCACTTTACACCCCGTCTCTTTCCAGTCGGCCTCACCAAATTTTTCCTCGAGAACGCCGCTTAGAGCGGTGTGGATGGCATCCCATTGGTGTTTACAGGCGTTCTCGACCACTTTTTGGCCGAGTAACGCCTTACTCCTACTAGTCTTAAAAGGCTACCCACAAACTATCACTCGAAATTTAATATGTTCACGACAAGAAATTGAGCTGGAATTAGAATTAGCAAACACACGTACTCTAAAGGTTAAACTTTTGTAAAACTATTATATTTTGTAACACCCGTAAGCCGTAAGTCAACAATAATATGGTTTGTAGAACGAGTATAATAGGGTTCAGGAAACCCGGACTATACCCAAAACAAAAAGGCATATTTGGGAAACCCGAACTTCATTGCGCAACATAGTACTCATCCGTATGTATCACACGGAAAAAACAGCCTTGGACTCGATGAATCCAAAATATATAAATGGTCCAGGTTGGTAAGGATTAGTTGGGTTTCCCAAACCCAAATTATACTATTTCTACAAACGAAATTGTTGAACTTCGGGTTTTACAAGTTAGTTTGGTAAAGTCTATCGGCTACTTATTTAGCAAAAAAAAATATCCCACTAAAGTTGTACAAATATTGTTAGTAGGTGTGGGTGCATAATAGCATATATATCTGAGACAAATTATTAATGGAACAAACATATGAACATGGCGCAGTTTTACAAGGATTCTTCTAATCATTTTATAACCCTCAAAAAAGAAAAGCATAAGAGAGATTCTACGAGAATATTGATCCTTAAAAAGAAGCACATGGAAAGCCACTTTTGCATCAACCACATGGGGGGTTTAGCGTGTGTATATCGAATTAGTGTTGTTTGTTCTTTAAAAACTCAAAATATGAGATATTCTAACATAGGATGTGGTCTACAAATATGTAAGTTTAGTGTTTAATTACTTTCGAGAACCAAGATATGTAGCATATATGATATACATGTATATGAAGAGGTGACTCAACTGTACTATGAGATTAGGCGATCGTTTTAGGCCTCTAAAGTTCTAATGCCTCAATATTATGTATATTAAACTTGATGTTTAGATTTTAGACTAAGTATCATTATATAATTTACATTTTAGTAACACCTTTTTTTGTTTTTGCATCGACATCTGCATCTTTTTTATTACTAGTAATTGAATAACAAAAATCGAGCTACTTTTATTTTTACTTTAATTTATATGATAATGAACTAGTCCCAAAATTGATTTTGTTTGAGGCCTTCAAAAACATCATTGTGTATACGGTGTATATATGTATGTAGTTCTAAACTTTTGCCACAGTACTAGAATCTTAATTGACAAAAAATGATAATAGATTTTTTTAAGTTAGGCATAGGGATGATAATGAGCCAAGTTTGGGCCTAGTTTTGATAAACTAGAACTGGGCCTTGATGAAATGGGGAGGAAAAGTATTTTGACTCGGATATACAAAACCTAATCCGGGTTTTCTTTGACCTTTCCAAACCCCTCCCTGACCACCTCCGATATTTGGTCTGACTAGAAATGTAATATGTTACCAATGGTCATATATATGAGAGGTTCTTTTGACGTGTAAAAAAATTTAGACCAAGTTGTAAGTAATGTAACACAAGTGTGTTTTTTTTTTTTTTTTGCAGTACGTACATCATGTCTTTTATAATAACATATATTAATCTTTTCTGTTAGTTACATAGATGTGTCTTTGTGGTCTTAAATGCATATGCTAATTAACATGGTAGTGATATATTTCCTGGTGGGTAAGATTTTTATGGTTCCTTATCTTAATTAAGAAACATGCTTTGATGGGTCAATGAAAGATGGGCTAAAATGTTTACTATTGGTCTTTCTACAAAGGTGAGAATGTACCCCCCAGGCCCGTGGAAATGAAAGGCAAATCACAAAAGGAGATTGTTCATTTTGTCTCCTTATGATAATGACGTCCATTGTCGTCCACCTTTGCTAAGTCTCACTTTTATACATGCGAATGTAACGTACGAAGTAAAAGGTGGTATATATGCACTCGTGTTTTGCATTTCACACAAGAATTCGACAAGTGTAACACAACTAGATACAAATCAGATTTCCTCCCTCAAAGAATTCGAAATTCTGTTACAAGAATAAGCTTTAGAAAGCTTTTTTGCATTTGATTATATGATTAATGATGGCTTTCTTTCAGATAAAAGATAGTATAATGTAATGTGACAAAAAGTTTAAAGAAAAAAGCATTTAAAGCTTATTAGCATTGTAGACGCCATAATATGGAAATTGGCAAGTATTTTAGGACTTATATTAGAAGAATATGGACTAAGCTTTATAATAAACAAAGTAGATTTTAATCTAACCACAAAAACGAGTTGTTGAAAGAGACGACAATAGGGAACCGCCGTAGTAAAGATGTCAATTGGATAGGATTCGAGTTGTTATATTGGCGGGTTGAAATTTTCCAACCATAAACTAACCCTTTAAAAGTCCAGGTTAAAAGTTTTAACCCTGACCCATTACCTGTTAAGCCGAACCTGACCCACGTGACTTGACTAATACATGGGTCAAGCAGGTTGGTAGATTTGTTTTTGAAATAGGTTGTTTTCGGGTCAAAATTATTCTAAAAATGATGTGAAAGTAGTGAAATGGACTTTTGTAAAACGAAAAATCATTTCAAAAATATCGAGTTGGTGGACTGATGACCCAAAAGCGCAATCCAAACCCAATTTAAATTAAGTTGATATGTTAAGACCTTTTAACTTTACAGTAACTTCTTTCAATAAAAAAAAAATCTAAGTATACATCTTTTGATGGAAAATAAATCTTTGGACTAGAATTGATTTTGACGAGAAAATGCTAAATGGCCATGAAGTTTTAAATACTAATAATGTGTGTATATATATATAGCTTTTAAGTAAAATAAAAAAAAGTTTTATAGTAAAACAAATAAAATAATAGTTTTTTTTAATAGAGTATCACCGTGCATCAATTGCTTCGTGAATCTCCATGCATCAATTTAACCATGATCTAAGGGTCAAGATCATGTCTTATTTGTTTTACTTTAATAATTGTTTTGCAATAACCAACCCCTACACATAGGCGGATCTAGCATACAAGTAAGTAGGTCTTTTTGAAAATAATTTAATGACTATGTAATATTTTTTTCAGGACCTATGTATAATTATAATGAGGACCTACCTTGAGGGGAAAAGAAGGAAAAAAAAATTCCGACCATCGTTTTTCTTTGAAGGAGAAAAAGATTGGGAAGAAGATAGAGCATTTAATGCTCTATTATCTTTCAATTTAACCCCTATACTTTATGGGAAAAATGATTCATACTGTAGATTTTATCTAAGCTTAGGTATTGCCACTTTAAAAAAAGTTACAAATTAAACCTTTGAATTCGATAAACATATATAGCTCCCCTTGAATTTTCCATAATCCCCTTCTGTTTTACTTAAGATAAGTACTGTTTGTTTTACCTAACCTTTTCTCATACTTTATACACTTTTCCATATAAAAAATGATCGTTTTCATAATTTACATTTCAACCCTCAAATTTCCAACTTTCTGCCAATATATGTATCCATATTTTAAGTCATAAAATAAATCAAGACTACTATATATATTACACTATCATTTTATGCAATTCTTTTACGTACGTACAAGATAGGCGTATCATGTTCAAGTTGTATTCAATTAATATTAACTATTTCTAGATAATTATTGGTTGATGAATAATAAAAGAGAAATTATAAAATTTGTACAAAACTCAAATTTTTATCAAACATAGTTAGGATTCCGTATCTTTCAAAGCTCTATTTATCATTTAATTTTTTGGAGTAAAAAAAAAAAACCTTTTTTTGGTATTTTGAGGGCCCACTTTATTCTCCAATGTCGACTCGACCAACTAACAAACTGTTTTTTCGATTTCGACCTGACCCGACCAACTAATACACTCACCTTTTTTATTTACATAAGTCAAAAACAATGACCTACCTAATATGGAATCTTAGATTCGCCACTGCCCCTACACATATAATGATAATGATATTTTGATTATTTTCTCTATAAATTTACATAGAAACTGTGAATAATCAAACGTATACAAAAGTTTTAATATTCCGCGAGGCACACAGTTACATTTTTAGCCCTGTCGTTTAAAAGAAAAATGCAATTAGTTATAATAAAAAAAATTAGAACGTAATTTAAATGTATACAAAAGTTTTCTAAAACGTTGTAAATTTTTTATAATATATAATTTATCAGAAGAAAAATAAAGTTTATTAATTGACATTTATATTTGTTGGTTGCAATCCTACTCGACCTAATCAAATTGAAAAGAGGACATGTACAAAGAGACGTGTAGACTGAAACCACAGCTCAAAAAAACTTAATAACGCCATAAAGGGGGAGCTTCAAACCTGTGACGAACTAAAAAGTCTGATACCGATGTCACATTTGTAACTAGTCGCTCACTCGCCCAAATAAAATAGCCCATATTTTACAAAAGCTTTGTCACACTTGTGTTTGTTAAATATTCCCATGTGGTGTTTTAAAGAAGAGTATTAGTAACGTAAAGGATATTGTTTGTTGCTTTTAGTACTTCCCACAGCCACAATTTGGTCAAATATTTGGACTTTGTTCATATAGACCTTAAGCACGCAGCCAAATCTTTACTGAAATTATTGGAAGATATGTATATAAATTATAAGATTAAAATATCTGAAAACATGATCAAAATATAATAATAATAATGAAATCTATGTATCATATATATAATTTATATATATATAACACTTTTTTTAAAAAAAAGTGCTCGTGAATATTGAGGGGTCTAACATATGCTTTGTTAACCAAGTCTGTGCTAGAAAGTCACTATCACCCAGAGATTTGTTGGGTAAAACTTACTCAGACCCACCATAAGTGGAAATTAAAAACACGTGGTCATCCCCAAATATGCCTAAAATAAAAGTATGACTCGAATTTAAGACTTATTATAAGGAAATAACTCTTTGCTATTAGAAAATTTAATGATGATTATATATACCATATAAGCTCACCTTCTAATCCATGAAAATCATTTAATCATCATTTCCATGAACCAAATCTTCTTACTGAATAGGGCATTTGGTTAGACATGTATAAAAAGGTACCCACTCAATACAGTGATGATGGTAGTGAAAGTGTTGTGGTGGTGATGGCGACTACCGAGTAACGTAAATAATTGATGAAAAAATGTTATTGAAGATAGTTTAGATGATTAAAAACTCATGATGTAATTTTATTATTAAGAATACTTTGATAAATTCTCATATCTCAAAAGTAAAATCTTTCAATAATGGTGGTGCATGTTATCTTTATAAATAGTATAGATAGATATAAATATAAATATCAAGAAATTATATTCCTTCCAAATAAAAATCTCTATACTCTCTCAAGATTTTGACTAATACTATTGAGTTTGACAACATATGTAATTCATGATAAGATCCATTACATTAGCATTTAGGTATTTATGTGGTACAATAAAAGTATGTTTACTTTTGTTATAAGTATCTTAATATTTATCAAAAGATTGTGTCGTTTTAACTTTTGGTACAAACACTTAAATATGTCGTTCATGATTGATGAAATGAGACGGTGAGACCTATAAAGCATTGCCGTTTAATAATTCGAATTGAACTTAAATATTAGTGACACTAATAATATATTGAATTGAGGTAAACCAAAGATGTAGAAAAATATATCATATTTTCACTTAGCACCCCTTAAAATACTTTTATTTACATTATTCCCATAACATTAATGATTGAATTACACTATCAACTATTTATCTTTTAATATATCTACATTAACCATTTTACATCAATTATCTACGTCACTCGATGCCTCGTATACCACCAACAGTCGCCCTCACCACCACATCGTCGCCGTCACGATTACCGTCACATTGTGTGGTAACGTGCTAGTTATTTGAACTAAACTAATATCTATAAGAGATGCAATAAATTAAGTTGTAATGAGTTATCAATATCTTTTTGAGTGTTTTTGAAGATATGCAATGCTTTAGGACTCTTCGACAAGTGATAGAAAAAGTCAAAAACCAACTGCGATTGTTTATTTATCTACCAATACGGTGAAAGTTTAGCGGCACTGTAATCATGTGATTATATAGGTTCACACGTAAAGGTTAGAGGTCATAAATAAAAAAATTATTAAAGGTAAATGGAGAAACTATATTTTATGATCTATTTGTGGGAATGATTACTTATCAGGAATGAATTTTATGCGATATACACTCGGAATATAACAAAATCATAACATGCTTATTGAAGTTGTTTACTATCACATGTTTACCGATATTAAATATAATATTACAAACTTGTAATATGTCACTATCATTTTACTTGTTCAATTTGTTACACATTGTTTATTACTTTGCAATATTAGAAATAATATATTATTCTTAGAATAAACATATCCTAAATAATTAAATTAAAAGATAACAATATTCTAGGTGTTTTTTTATAAAGATGTCGTTTTTACATGCTTTGTTAACCTTAAATGTGTCATGACAATTATTTAAAAAAATTGAAAAAAAGATAATATTACCATTAGTTTTAAAATCTTATAATATTTACATTGAATTATAGTTATTTATAATTAAATAATTTTACATTTGTGAGATACAACGTATAATTGTGGTATATATTAGATATTATTCAATTGGATATATATTAATAATTATTTTTGATTTGTTATATTAAAATTGTTGGTTAAAAATACATATATGTGATAGAAAAAAAAATTATAAATTAGAACAACGGCATATTATCATTAAAATAAGCTAGCAAGACGCTAGATGTTAATGATACTGAGTAGTCAAGTAAGGCAGTAATATGTTAGTGATTTTAATTGATTTTCGTACTAAAAGAACCCGTGAAAATTATACAGTAATATGTTAGTGGCTTAGTGCCTTGTTAGGCAGAGTGCGATAAAAATTGATGTTGATTTTAATTTAAGAGTTTTGTTAATGACAGCTCTTAGGGCTATCAAAATTAGTTTACTCCATAATGATCTAATATACACGTACATAATTTCTTGTTAGACTAAACACCATAATGATCTAATATACACGTACATAATTTCTTGTTAGACTAAACATGTAAATAATTTCTTGTTAGACTAAAAATGTAAATGATGCATTTAACTCGTGTTGGAATTTTTTAGACTTCTTTTTTATAGATTACGTGGTGCACGAACTAACGTGCGTTTGGTTCCTCATGTCAACTGAAGACCCATAAACCATGTTCCATTCTTCACATGGTTCGTCATGTCAATTTAAACATTAATTCCATAAATAAAATTTACAGGTAAAAACAATGTCATAAAAAATTAACACATCGAAAAGGTAACAAATTCAAAGCTTAACAGATAACTTTTTTAACAATGGAACAAATAATGACATAAAGTTTTATGTTTATCCATATACTTTATTACTTTTGATACATATACCATATTTATGCTTTATGGCTTGTACAATAAACTCTAAAACTTACACATTATGATAAACGAATATAGTACTCGCGCGTTGTAGCGGCTAAAAGGTGATGAAAATATAATAGGAAGGCGGTGGTGGAGATCGAGGGAGGCGGTGGAGAAGGAAGGCGACACCGGAGGGTGATAAAAGGTCGATGAGAGCGTGTAATGATTAGAGACAATGTGAGAAATGATGATATATAAAGGTTTTATGTATAAGTAAGGGTATTTTAGGAAGAAAAAAAATGTTTAATTTTAAGAACTCCAATACTTTTTATAAGGGAGTATAGATATAGATAAATTATTTTTGGCTTGTCCAAATAAACTATAAAACTAATACTCCCTCCGTCCCATTTTAATTGTTACGTTGACCAACTTTGACCGTAAATAACTTTGTTTGTACTATATGTTAGTTGATAAAACTTATATGGACGAAAAGTACATTAAAAACTCAATCCATTCATATATTTTATACCAAGTGTTACATGATACAAATAAAGTTATTTACGGTCAAAGTTGGTCAGCGTGACAATTAAAATGAGACGGGGGGAGTACTACACATTGTGATAAATAAATGGAAAATATCAAAATACTGGCAAAATTTTTCAGCTTTACATTGTTAACTCATAATTAAAACACCAATATAAGATACGGATAACTTAAAAGTAACTATTTAGTTGATTTTTTATAACAAATCTAGAATGGATGGTGATATTGGTTTTATTTTTGTTTTTCTACAAGCATCATAGTATTCCAAATATGGTAAAATTTCTATCTAAATCGGACCTACACATTCCAAAAGGAAGTACCTTTTTTGTGTGGCTGATTCACCGAAACTAGGAATGTTTTGGTTTGGGTACACTATTATTGACTGTTATAGTGTTATTCAATCATACTAAGAACAAGCCCTTCAAGGAAAAGTCAAAAATTTTAAAGGCGGGTCACATGTATGCTAATTACTTACATATTGGACATGCTATTATAAATAAGAATGCTCTAAATTTTTTACAACGTCAAGTTAATAACTATTTAGTTCCAAACACAAGGAGAGGGATAAATTAGGGTGTTTGCAGTTTTTAAATTAACGGTATGCCGTCTGCACTTGAAATAACTATCAATACGGTGAATTGGTGATTTAGTGGTTAGGCATTTGGATGTCTTTACATAAGGTATGAGGTTCAAATATTTTTCGTTGAATATCATGGTGCCGGCTAGGAGAAAGGTTTTAAATACATTACTCATACCAAATACATCTAAGCAAAAAAATTAGGCCTACTCAAAGGTTTTAGTATACCTTGCTTCTTAAGATAACAATAACAACTTGATCAATATATTTTTTTACCGTTTTTTAAGATTTTGAGCTATTTAGTTATGACGATTTTTAAGAGTTTTCGATAATTTTAGTAATTTTCATTACTCATGTAGTTCCAAAAGATGTCTTTATAAGGTTCATTTCAGCAAAAAAATTCGAAAACTTAGAATTGACTACATTGACGGTATTTTATTTTTAAAGGTTTTTTTTTACCTATAATATTAACACCAAAGGAAAACATATATAACATTTTTATTATATACGACGAGTATATAAAACACTTGACAGTATATGGCTTAATTAAACAAAATATAGATCCATAGTCCAAGCTATGTCTCTCTACCGACCCATTTTTAAATAACTCAAACACAAATTAAGCCTCAGTAGTCTTCTAGCTATCGCACTGGAACTTCATATAATTAATTAAAGGGATTAGTATTTCATAATGCAATCAACTTAATTTATATGAATTGTCATGTGTGTATCAAACTTCAATCTTATGCATTGTATGTAATGAACTTTCAAATCTCGTGCATTGTATGTATCCGACCAATAAAAAAGTTACAAGTATCAGCATATATGGTTGCCACATATACACGAGTACATACAATGCAAATGATTTGAAAGTTTATTACATACAATGCACACGATTAAAGTTCGATACGTATTATAACAATTCGTATAAAGTTGTTTACATTCCAATGTACTAATCTCTATAATTAAAATCTACCAATAAACTAAAACATGATTGTAATATTTTTTATACGACACGTGGCGTAATCCTTAATCGACACGTGTCATTTTAATTTATTTGTTTTATTAACATAATGATTCAACTTTCTTATTAGACTTAGAATTGAATTAAATTATAACTCTTGACTTATATATACAAAACACATTACAACCTTATTTGATTAATTTTATTCTCATTAATAAAATTGTTTTTTTTTTCTTTCTCAATTCTTCAACTCCTATTACTTATAATAAGTTATTAACATGAAAATTTCAAAAATTCAAGTTTATGATCTAAAATCACAAGGCTATTTAGCGTCTTGTATTGTGGTTACAAGTTTCGATTTTGATGTGATTGTAAAAATCTAAGATAGATCCAAAACTCTAACTAAACAAATATTGTATTTATCATTACTGTTTATTATAATTCAATTTCGATTGTCGATTTACTTTAAATACAATTTATTTCATACTTATGAATTATGTATGAGTCATATTCAAATTTCTTTATGATATAATTTATATAGTAACCAGAACTAGGAAAATAGATATTTAACAAGTTGGCCGACAAGCCGCGCACGTGAGATGAAATTAAAGAACGTGGGAAGTGATCGACTAGTACATATGTTTAGTTGGTGGCGGTGTTAATGGGTTTCTAGCTAATCTAAATCGTTTTGAACGTGTTCTTTTTCCTTTTCTTTTTTCTTTACATATATATATAGCCGCTTTTTCTTTTAAGTGTGGATTTCGTGTTTATAAAAATAGTACTACTATACCTTTTAGATATAAATATAAAGACATACCTTTGTTTGTCTCATTTTCTCTTGGTATCAAAAACATATATAAAAAAACAAACAAACATCTTAATTTTTCTATCACGCATATATATTCGAATATGAGAAGAAACTGCAACTTGGAGCTCCGTCTCGTTCCGCCTTCCCCGTTCATATTTTCCGATCACCACCATGGTCAACAAAATACCAGGTAATTAATTAACAGTATTAATCTGTAGTTGCCTTGTCGATATACATTAATCTGCAATTTGATCACAATGGAATTAATTAAGTAATAGCAAAAATAGGATTGATATTAACTCATCGTAACAAAGATGTTATAAAGATTTGAAGCGATTTCAATAATCGATCGAAAAAATAAGACCTTCTATTATCTGTGACTCAAAATTTTATGGTGTCACGTACATATATAATCGATATATAAAACTGAGATTAGATTCTACATTTGTATATATAGGGAGGAACAACATAGAGCAGGGGGTGGAGAATCAAAGGAAAAACTAAAGCAGGAGCAGCAGCTAACCATCTTTTATGATGGAAAAGTTAGCGTTTGTGACGTTACAGAGCTTCAGGTACGTAATTTAACAAATTTTCTTTCATTAATTAATTGCATATTTAGCTAGCTACGCATCACTTTATAATTCCTTTTTTTTTATTTAATCGCCAACAAACAATTTATTAAGCTCTAGGGAGTATAAAGCTAGGCAAGAACATAAGTAAATAATTAGTCCCCACCACGATATACGTACGGTAAGGAATGTACGGCATAAAACGAAGATCCTTAATTAATTGATCCAAATCTTGCCTTTAGTTATATTGTGTTATAGTTACGTTATTTGTGAAACCGGTATAAAAACAATACATTGTAATTATACGTACATAAAGGTAACATATTTTTTTTTTAGACATCTACGTAAAGCCATAAAGGTAAAATGAGTGTAGAGGTAACATATTTTTTTTTATTTAATTTAATGCTAGAGGTAACAAAATATGGATAAATTGTTTAATTTGTTCTTAAACAATTGAAGAATTAAATCAAGGTTGGAGCTTCTCATGCTGAACTTTTTATAATTTTTCTAAAATTTCTTAATCTTTTTGAATTTCAAATTCTAATCTTTATATAAAACTGTATTATAAACAGAAAATTAGAATTTTAGGTAAGATGATTCAAGAGAGGCTTTATTAGTAGTGTTTTGACGAAATTTTAGTTGATAAAATTGAATAAGATAAGATATGCGACCACATTAAAAAAAATCTTAGACAGACGAATCGAATTGCCACCTTTAGTTTGAAAACTTTTATTACTAGCGATATTTTGCCATGTATTCTCAATATATATTTCCAATGGAAAATATTGAAAAAAAATTTCAATGGAAATTCCGTCACTAAATTTAATTTTACTTCCAAAATTCCAAAAGTTGGAGCGTCTTGAATGGCGTATTAGTTTTGAAATGACCTTTCCTTCTGTCAGCTGCCTTTTATTATCCACAGTAAAAGCAAATAGACTAGTTCCTAATCTCTAGAAATTGTATAAAATGTCCATTTTCGCAGATTTTTATTTAGTCATGTGTAAATCATGGGAGAAAAATACATTTTGCCAGTATACCTTTGAAACATGATTTATTTTATTTTATATTCTTCTTTTTTCCAAATTAACCAACCACTCGCAGTGGTCAAAGCCATCACTAATTGGTACTCCTGGTCACTTGGAGTGGTCACAACCAGTCGGACCACAAGTCCCCACGCAATACATATCTTAATTTGTTTGCTTCTTTCTTTTAATTAACCAATAATTAATATAGAGTATAATTAATTTATGACAGGCAAGAACAATAATAAAGCTAGCAAGTGATGAAATAGAAGAGAAATGGAGGAGAACACCGGGTTCAACTACTTCTTCTGATCAGCAATATTCACCGTTGGTGTCGCCAGCGCTAGGTAACCAAACCGGGCTTTCCATGAAGAGGTCTTTACAGAGGTTTCTTCAAAAGCGAAAGAATAGAATTCAAGCAACTTCTCCCTACCAGCATTAGCCGTACGTATAACCTAGCTATATATGCTCTTTGTTACGATACACTATTATATAGCCGTACGTTCCAACTAACAATTCCGGTTCCATAGTTTAGTTCAAACTAACATGCTTAATTAATTAGTAGCTAGAGTTCTTCAAGAATTATGTACACGTCTTTCTCGTAAGACATGTGAATTAATTATGTGTACGTTAGTCGAGCTAACAAATGGCCGGAATCTGGTTGAATCGTCCGCCATGTATTCTCAATATATATATTTGTTTGTTTGTTTGTTTTATAACTTTGTTTGAAGACATAAATATATACGTTTAATTTGTCATTGCTTTTCGTAAGTTTTTTTAAGACAGAATGCCCTTCTATTTATATTTATGTATGCAAATATATAACTTTTATGTACCAATATATAGATAGACCCGACTGCCTTTCCAAAAAATATATATATAGACCCGACTACTATAATAAGCATTAGGGAATTTGCTAATAACAGCTGGGACCGTCAATATATAACTCATCATAACCTACATAGTTAATCTGATAGAAATGTCTGAAAACTAGTTTTGGCCCTGATATATCTTTAAATGAAGAATATAATCATACAGAAAAGCAAAGTCAGTCCAATCAATTAATCATATCCAACTTAATTTGTATCCTGAATCAATTACTTGTTCATTTTTTTGTTTGCACGCTCTCTTTAAAATATATTAATATCATCTAGCATGTCCAAAGCCTTGACCGCGAAAACTACAACGCGAAAACTACAAAATGGATGAAATACTCGTACTAATTACAACGAATCGAGACAAGAAAAAAACCTCATTTTCTTTTCACATAATAATCATAAAAATAATATTTCTTTTCATATAACATATTTACAATGAGTCTTTTTAAATTCAAACCATACGTCATTAAAGTATTCCCTTAGGCCTGTGCTTATAACGTCTTCACCTCCAAGGACGATCGATGATGTAGGCATAGAGCGTCCAAAGGCCTGCGTCCTCCATTTCAGTCCTCCCGAAGACTCTGACGGACGCTCGGATGTGGGACCGTTTGTGTTTCTTTTCTTATTCTTTTTCTTCTTAGTTAAATCTACATATATATTTGTGGTACATACATAACTATATATACACGTGTATATGTCTCTGAAATTATTTGGCCGAATTATCGAGTTTATATAATTAATTTTCAAATTTAACCCCTGAAATACTAACACATTTATAAATAATTATACTAGTTTTCTAAATGTTAAACTTAACCCCCAAAATTCATTTACACTGCATTCCTGAGTTATTTTTTTAAAAGAAAAAAAAAGTAAGAAAACTCATCTTCTTGCATTCTTGAGTTTTTTCCTTTATGAGAAAAGAAAGTGTAAGAAAGAAAAATTGATGGTTTTTGTATTAGAAAACTTTCTGGCCATTATTGGCCTGATTTGAATGGAAAAAAAATTTCCCTATCTTTTCTTCCTTTATCAAATCTAATCCTTTTTTTTCTTTAAATAAAAACTCCAGAATACAACCTTAGTATTTTAACTTTTGTGTAATTTAAGTTTTATTAACTAAAGTGGTTTATTTTATGTGTTTTTATTATGGGCTAATTACTTGAAAAGTCCTTCAACTTGTCACTGAAACCTTTTTTGGGGCTCGAACAAAAAAAAGTTCTATTCGGGGGAAGAAAAACGGCTAAAATCTCTTTTATGGGGTTCCGTACAAGTAGCCAGTTAAAAATAGGACTAATTACTTGGAAAGTCCTTCAACTTGTCACTGAAACCTTTTCTGGGGCTCCAACAAAAAAAAAATCTATTTGAGAGTATGAAAACGGCTAAAATTACTATTGTGGGGTCTCGTGTAAGTAGCCGGTCAAAAAGTATTTTGAACTTAATTTCTCTTTTATTTTATTTCATTTATGGATTACATAAAAATTCCAAGTCATATCTCTATACAAAACACCAAAATATAATATATATATATATATATATATATATATCTGGGTTCCATCTTCATAACCGCCGACACCACCTAAATCCAACTACCCTTTTGCCATTACAGATTTGGGATGCCATAATCACATATTCCTTATGGTAACGTCAGCTCATCATCAACATCACTAATATGTAATCACATCATCGAAAAATCAAAAACAATATACAAATTTTCCGGCCACCCCAACACCACCACCACAAAGATCCGGCCACAAAACTCATGAAACAAATTGAATAATCTTGATTGTATCTTTATCCTCATTTAACCATTCTCATGTTCAACTCTTATTAAACAACCCAAGTTAAAGATTTGAACCTTTTACTTAACACTACCGCAAATCTCCATAGCCGCCACCATAAAGTTTAGGTTGCCAGCAGCGGTGGTTTTGAAATGGAAGTGGCTAGATGTCATATGGTACAAGGGAATATAAAAAAGTGGCTAATTTGAAAAAAAAAATAAATTTGTTGGAGCCCCAATAAAGGTTTTAGTGACAAGTTGAGAGACTTTTCAAGTAATTAGCCCTTAAAAATAAAGATAAAACCGGCTAGCTATTGTACACGTCAGCAAAAAGTGGTCACGGTCCTACTATAGTAATTTTAGCTGTTTTCATACCCTCAAATAGAATTTTTTTTGTTGGAACCTCAGAAAAAGTTTCAGTAACAAGTTGAGTGACTTTTCAAATAATTAGCCCTTTTAATATTAATAAAGAGTTTATTTAGTTTTGCTTTTTAAAAATATAATAAAAAAAATAGATGATGTGGCACAAAAGTTCCAGAAAGCTTACCTTATAGGCATTGAAGGAAGTCATGAGGAAAATACTGCTGACGTGACAGTAAAGAAACTGAAGTCCTTTTCTTGGAGGCCTTCCTGATGAGCTTATCAACTCATTGGTTTCTCTACAATCTCTATATAGGTTAATAAAAGGGCTAATAAATGTGAAGATGATTTTGGTAACTCCACTGTTGAGAAAACATACACATGGACATTATTAAAATAGAATATGATGAAATCAAATTAAAAACGGAACATGAATGTCATGTTTAAATAGTACATCATCATATCTATCAGAAAAAATAATAATAAACTATGTACGTACATATTTGCCATTCAAAAATAATAAAATAAAATATAGGGACATATTTTTCTCACTATACACAGATGTAGTGAACCAAGCACTAAATATTTTATTTTCTCACCATGTTTTGGCAACGAGAAAAAGCGGTCAGTTTAGGTAGTGGCGGTGCCGAAAATATTTTCAAAGAGCTAGAGGTATATATCCAATCAATTTTATAGGTCGCGTTTTAATTTGTTTTTTCCAAAAAAAACTAAATTGACTTGAATTTATTTTAAGCCAAACATAAAAATTTAATTTAAAAGTCATAAAACTTGTAATTAAAATTCACAGTATAATTGTATAAACCTTTACTCACTTCTGCAATTCTGCAACATATATAACATTTTTTTTAAAATGTTTAAATTCATTATTGTCTGGCTTAATGGGGGTGTTTGTGAAAAATCTATAGTGAGGTCAGGAGCGGAACTACATACGAATTAGGGTAGCCGGGGCTATGGATCCGCTGAATTCATGTAGTTCAGGTTTTCTGAAAAATGTGTAATTTAAATTGGTGCTACAGGTAAACTAAATATGAGATAACGATAAATGTAACCATCTTTAGACTTTTAAAACATTTTGTCATTAATAAAACTTATAAAGATGTATTTATACATCTAAATGATAAAGAAAAACTACTAAAAGTGTCATAAATTTTTAAAATTCATTAAAAATAGCCAAACATTCATTAATAAAGTGCTAAAAATCGTAACAATTTAGTCGTTACTGTTATTAGCGTTACTTTATGCCGATACAAGGCTAGTGAAAAAACAAATTGTTTTACGGGTCACTTTAGATTCTGGGTCCGCTACTGAGTGAGGTGGAGGATGTTTGTAAGGAGAGTTTTGTTGTGGGTGATGACACAGAGGGTATTCATCCATAAGTGTTTGTATGGAAGGATTGTGAAGGATGAAGAGAAATAGTTTTTTGTGTGTGTATATATATAATTTTTTTTTTGAACAGTTGTGTATAGATATAATAATTGTATGTATATTAATTAGATATTTGTAGTATTGATGAATATGTTATTGTTGTGGGTAAAAAATGTTTGTGAGAATAATGTATAAAAAGCTAATGTGACATGCTGATTAATATATTCATAGAAAAAATAACACAAACTCATGCGGATGGTCTAACTAACAAACTTAAAGCTTATTAATTAAAAAAAACCTAAGGTACTTTTAAAAACTTAATAAGATGTCGGTAGCTGTCATTCGTATTATTGTATAACTTTAGACGAGAGAAAGAAATTTAACAAATAAAACTTCGGTAATTTTATTATGAAAAACTTTAATATGATCACATGTAAAAAAAGAAAAATGAAGATGAGAAATTATAGGGAGGAAAATAGGAAATAGACTGGTGACAATCTGGTAAGTGTCTAAAGCTTAAAGGGAGGGCCATGGCCATGGGCAGAGGCCTCTCTTTGGTATCGCTCCTGACAACTATATTAGTAGATCCTTGCATCACTCTACGCTTTTTTAAGAAAAGTGGATAAATACAATTATATAATATTGTAACTTTGATATAGATTTAACATATTTGTTTTTCATCCATCCATTAATCACGTTAAAGTATTCAAAACTTTGTTACTTAATACATGTATTTATAATCCCTCTAAACTTATTTAACATTCAAAACTATGTTACATCCTATTAATTTATGGGCAATAAACATCAAACTATATGTTGTATGCGAGTCGAGACAAGCTTGAGTTCGCTCTTAAGCTCGAGCTTAGCTTAAAGAGATTGAGTTCCATGTGTTTCGAGTCTTAGAAGTAAAACTCAACTTCAAGTCGTACGGATTCTTTTAAGATTGACTCGTCTCGAGCTGTACTTAATTATTCAATAAATTAGTTTACTTTTGAACTATATAATTTATATATGTATAACTGTTTTTGTATAAGTTCAATTATAAACGAGTCTCTTTATATTTGGATACGGATATAACTGTACATACATTTGGACTATAATTGTACTGTATATGTGGAATTGGGCATGTGGTCGTATTTGTTAATTTGAGTATTCGCACATGAAAGAAAACCGAAGCATGGAATGGATAGTAGCCTATTAAAGGGTATGCGTGGCCTGTGGGTTTAAACGTTTATCACGTTGCTTTTTGTAAGCTTTAATGTCTACTATCTTACCCTTTTAAAGTGTGGTCTCCTCTATATTCTCTTGTCACCAATTAGTTTTATCTCCAGAATTGTTGCACCACAACCAACCCAAAGTCATTTCTAGCATCCCATAATAAATTCCATCAAATAAAAGTAGATTACATATTACTTTTAGGGTTAATTACACAAATGGTACATGAACCATACACCATATTACTGATTACCTACCTATAGTTTAAAATTTACGCTAGTCATACCCCAACTTGTTATTTATGCACTCGGATCATACCTGAACCTGATGGCCGTCAGATTGGGCGTTAAGTTGGGGTATGACTATCGTAAATATTAAACTATATGTAGGTAATCAGTAATATTGTGTATAGTCCAGGCACCATTTATGTAATTAACCCTTATTATTATTATTATTGTTGTTGTTGTTGTTGTTGTTGTTTTTTAATTACACAAAGTATTATTTAAGAATAAATAATTTATAAAGTTCATTGATATTTTTTGTAAGCATTTTTATAAAAAATTTATTTATTAAAAACTATTAATATATTAGATTATAAATTCATGATGATTTTAATTATTTATATTCATGTTTATTTACTTTTCATATAAAAAAATAAGTAAATTGGAAGGAGTACCTTAATTTCACGTAAAGCATTGATAAATCTATTTGAAGTTTTGAATTGATACCACCACATGGAGTTGATTAAATCCGATTTGAGCTAACGCAAACCTTGCATGTTAGTTGTACAGATACTAATGCATTACAAGAAATTAAGATATTTTTTTCGGTTTACCCCTTTAAAAAAAATTGAAAATAAAAAAATAAAAATTTATAAAAATAAAAACTTTGTTCTAAAAATGATCTTTTATAAAAATAAAATATTATTTTATTAAAAAAATTAATTTTATAAATAATAAAACTTATTTATAAGACTCGAATTTATTGTTAAAAATAAATAAATAAGAAAATACACAGTTAGATTCATCATGGATTTATAATTTGATATATGAATAGTTTTTAATAAAATAATTTTTTTATAAAAATAAAGAATTCTTTTATAAAATAAAAGTCTCTATTTACAAAATATATCAACAAACTTTTTAAAATAATTTATTCCTAAATAATACTTTATGTAATAATAAAAAATAAAAATAAATAAAAATAAAAACAACAACAACAACAATATAAATAATAATAATAAGGGTTAATTACATAAATGATACATCGACTATACACCATATTACTGATTATCTACCCATAATTTATAATTTACGGTAGTTATACCCAACTTAACGGCCAAACTGATGCCCGTCAGGTTCAGGTATGATTTGAGTGCATAAATGACAAGTTGGGGGTATGACTAGCATAAATTTTAAACTATAGTTAGGTAATCAGTAATATGGTGTATAGTCCACGTACTATTTATGTAATTAACCCTTACTTTTATATAACAAACCTCAACCGTTGACAATGGGGTTTCTCATTAGTAAAATATTTTACCTTTTGATATTTTATCAAGATTTGAATTTCACTTCTTAAATTTATAATTAAAAGAAAAAAAAAATCAAGTTAACCATAAAATCTTTATCCAAAACAAACCTCGCCCTTTTTAGAAGAATTCGTAGCTTATGGTTCCATGACTCCAAATCAAGCTTAGCAATTAATTAGTTATTCCAAATCAAGATGGAGTTCGAGCTTGATGATATCCGAGCTTGCGTTTAGCTTATACAAACGTTAATGCTCAACTAGTTTCGAGTTTTTCTGCCATTTTCTATCAAAACTGTGCAACGTAATCGACTCGTGACGTGCTTGATGGTAACAAAAACATAATGTGGAAGTTAGTTGATTTTCTATTGTATACCTCATGTGGAAGCTTTTAATTTAGAGAAAATAGCCTAGATACCCCAAAACCATCTTCAATATATGAAAATACCCAACTTTTTTCAAATTCACCAAAAATACCCATAAAATCGCAAGACCACAAGGAGGAGTTGCGGATCGCAAGAAATCCTTGCGATGCGCAAGCAAGTCTTGCGATCCGCAAGCAAGGCTTGCGATTTTGACCTTTTTTTGACTTATGAATAAGATTTTTTGTGAGATTCTCTTGTACTTGTTAAGATAGCAATCGGATTTTTATGTACTTTTTTTTACTTATGAATTTACGAACAACCTTTCACCATAAACAACACCATAATTTTTTGTTTCTTTCAGTTTGCAAAGTAAAAGATATGTTTTTCTAAGCTAATAAGTATTTAGTATTTAATGCCGTTGCAAAAAGTGGCAAACCACGAGGACCAATTTTGTATTTACAATGTTGATAAACAACTACTAAAAAGATACAAGGGTTTTTGAAACAACACTACCAATTACCAAAAACCCAGCCAAGTAATGACCTGTACAAAGTTGAAACTTTCTTTTATCTCTAGTCAACTAAAAAACCTGCTTGCTCAAAAATATTTATCATCGAGTTTCTGTAAGTTTCAAGCACAGAGCAACAAAATATTGACCAGTTTACACTTCTGACTCGAGTCCAGTAATAACGTGGTCCATTTTCTTGATAAAACCTGTTGAAATTACTATTTAATGAATTTTAATCTTAGCTTTGTTACTAGATTTATGTCTTTCAAGATTACCATGATCAAAGAAACACAAACAGGTAGCAAATTTCACTTGTTAAATAACAATTTTTCATAATGAAAACATAAAAACCGTCTCAGTTCTTAGTGACACACAAGTACCTAAGAAGACTTAGAGTTCAGCCTCAAACTTCCATCCTAACTCTATGTTTCAAACAAAACAAAATTAAATACTAAATACTTATTAGCTAAGAAAAACATACATTTTACTTTGCAAATTGAAAAAAAAACAATAAACTATGGTGTTGTTTTTGGTGTAAGGTTGTTGGTAAATTCATAATTAAAAAAAATACATAAAAATCTGATTGCTATCTTAACAAGTACAAGACTTGCTTGCGGATCGCAAGGACTTCTTGCAGATCGCAAGACTTGCTTGCGGATCGCAAGACTTGCTTGCGAATCGCAAAGATTCCTTGCGATCCGCAACTCCTCCTTGCGGTCTTGCGATTTTATGGGTATTTTTGGTGAATTCGAAAAAAGTTGGGTATTTTCATATATTAAAAATGGTTTTTGGGTATCTAGGCTATTTTACTTGGTGCTTCTAATAGTTGAATAGATTTGAAAGTTTCACGGTTGTCTCAAGTTTCGCGACCTTATTACCATCCTTCAAAAGTTCATAATGTAAAAAAGCCCGCAAATAAGATGAGGATAAACCCCTCATTTTATCATCGTTAATCAAATTGTGCATCAATGTCACATATCAATTAACTTTGTTAGAATACTTTTAGTATGTTGCTCAAGAAACAGTTCAATTTACCCTCACAACGAGAGAATAATAGTTTAAACTTTCGAAGAAAAGAATACTAAAAGTAAGCTACAAAGAACAAACTATCCATCACTTCATTTGCTATTCTCAACCCTAGTTCACCAAGAGTACACCCCTCAAGTATTAAAATTTTCTACACGGATAAAGTTTTACCTGAAAAACGAGAAGAGTAACTACCAAGGTAAAGTAGATAACTATTGTTACAAGGCCTTACGCTAACAGTTTAACTAAATGGCACATACATATGTGATTACATTATCAATCATCAAAACTACATGTATCCTTAATCTAACACCTATAAAACTGTCGCATGATCCAAAGAAGGAGGTTCCGTCCAGGAACGGAGATCTGTTGTATCAAAAATCCTGACAAAAGCAGAGCAGCAGAGGGGAAAGGTCCGTGATACAAATATTTTACAGGAATAGAGTTGAGTTGCGCTTGCTCCGCATGTCATCTCAAGTTGTACCTGCTCAGTCATCTTCTAATTCGTCTGGGACATGTAATTTTTCAATGGCCGCCTGCGGTATAGAACAATGTACAAAGTAAGATACGTAACATTCTATTTTGAAGTTCATTAGAGGTGGCAAGCTAGCTGGGTTGCAAACAGGTCAAAACAGGGGGGGTCAACATGTGTTATAAGCGGTGCAGGTCAGAAAAGATTGAATCATGTTGACCTTATCAGCTTATCCAACGTTTTCAGACACTAACAAGTACGGACAAAATAAACACTCAATACCAAATTTTTCTTCCAGATTTACATTATTTTGTGACTTTTATTCATCCCTTTCTTATTTTAACTAAAAAGTTGATACACCCAGACCAGAAAGGATAGGTCAGGTTGACCTGCATCGCTATTTCCAACACATACTGACCCATTACTCCATTAGGGGTAAAAACGCAGTCCAAATTGAGCCGATATGTTTAAAATTGCCACCTCTAAAGTTTCATGTTTACAAAAATATGAAAACACGTGAAAAACTGAACTCTCCATTTTTAAATTTATATTTTTTCAAAGGTTTGTCGTTATAGGTTACATACATTCCATTACCATCATTAGGTAAAAAAAAAAAAAGATATACACTGATATAGTGATATGGGTCCAAAAGCTCTCTTGTTTTTAATACATGACTTAAGATATTTAAAGAAGTCAAGCATAATACATGAACTGCACATCAGGTCAAAAGTTACAAGTTTCATCAAACAAAGGGAGTGGATATAAAAACAGGGAAACAAAAAGTAGTATATTAAATAAAACCTGAAATTTCAACTTGGTATAGCCTAGCTTTTTGACATTGCATGGATCAATACTGAAAGTAACAAAATATACCTAAGTATCTAAAATTAGGGATGGTTTCGGTTTGGTACCGGTACCGAACTGTACCGAAACCGAAAGTACCAAAAATAAACTCCCGATACCGTACTGAATCCACTAAACCGGTACCGGTTTCGGTAACGAGATTTTCGGATCTATACCTATTTGGTACCAAATTCTTAGGCTGAAACATTCATTCGGGCATGCCAAGTTAATATATCTCTTTGTTAATTTGTTAGTCGACTTTGATACAGCTGTAACCAAGATACACATGATTCCATAAGCTTTTGATAATAAAAGTTGATTTATATCTCACAAAAATTGAAACAAAGGCTCCTATCGTTTATTTATGATTGCCGTTGTTAGCGGCTACTGTTACTCCCAATCAGTGTGATGAATTATGAAGACTAAAGAGTTAAAAACTACAAATTATAGAAAGAAAAATTTATGAACATGATTAGAAAAAGAAAAGAAAAAAACAATTGCAATCTGTGTTTATATTTTGTATAGACATATATGGTTATTATATGTATGTAGAGATAAACATGTGAGATCTCAAAATTTAAACTTGCTGATCGATGATGATGATGATAAAGAGATATATTGTATTTTATATCCATAAATTTATATAATGAAAATAAGTAAGATTTCCACTACAACATACTACTAGAACTAATTTATTATATGCTTTAGAAAAATCGGTATCTATGTTCGGTTTACCGGTACCGAACCAGAACCGAACCGAATAATACCGAAACCGAATTCATCCCAAATCAAGAACCGATACCGATACCAAAATCGGTACCAGTACCGGTTCAGTTTTGGTATTTCGGGATTTTTGCCCATGCCTAGCTAGAATATCATGATTTGAGCAGAAACTCTTGAGAAAATGAGTCAGATAATTAAAAACTGTGAGTACATGGCAAGATGGCAATTCAGGCAGGATTCACAAAACTTTTTTGCCCTTTTATATTATACTCTAGTTAATCATTTATTTTGGTAGTTATAACTACAAAAAAGATAATAATAATCAAATGTCTGTCAATGATTAAACACCCAAACCATGCCAAACCTGGCTAAAATAGGGCTAGACCACAACCATGACACTGGTTCATCCATAATGACTGCCTGGTTTAATAACAATAATAATGATAATATAAACTTTTAAGTTTAATGGTTTAAAAGACTGTATACATTAATAATAGACTCGTACACTTCAAACCCGTTTCACCAAAAAATTTGTCAACATCATAGTTGTTAAAAGTGTGCGCCTCATGCGCCTAGACGCAAGGCGAGGGCAAGGCCCACCTCTAGTGCCTGAAAACCTAGGCCCAAGGCCCATAATGTGAAAGGCACAATAATGAGGAAGGAAACCAGTTTTAAGGATATAAAGTCCTACAAAAGAAAGGAACCCAGTTTTAAAGGATATAGAAACAGGTTTTAAGAATATAGAAACCTGTTTTGATTATGAGGTTGTGAAAACCTCGTTGAGATAAAACACAAATTGTCCATTCATGAGTAAAGAGGTCCCATATGCCACCTTTACCAAAAACCATGCAAATTTAACCACGTCAATTACAGTTGAAAAGTTTAGAATTAGGAACCCAAATCGACTTATTTTTAATTGCCTATCGACATGTCACTTAAGAAAGTCACAAGTAGTGAAAGCGGTGATAGATCTAGTGGAGCCACCCACTTTGATTAATTAACCAAGATTTTAACCTGATACGAGATCACTGATGTTTGCCCTACTTACAAATTTACCCACCATTGCCACATCAGAGTTTGTGACAACAATACATTATCGTAAGGCTACATAAGATGGTTTCGCAAGTTGGTTGATTTATGCTTGATTTTTGGACAATCAATAACTAACAGAGAAGCGAGTCCAATACTGATTTTAGGCAATTATATCTTTAAAAAATGACTAAGGGAAAAAAGATTTTGACCTTGATAGTAGCCACATCCGTGGCAGAAGGCTTCAAATCCAGAGCTAGACCAAAATGAAGCATTGCCTGGTCATACATAGAACGACGTTTGTATATCTTTCCCATCAATGCATACACACTGCTTTCATGAGGGGCATACTCTTTCAGCTCTGCCAGAACTTGTAAAGCACTGTCAAAGTTCTCCATACTCACAAGAATGTTAGCCTTTTGATACATAGGGAGGGGGTTCATTTTATCTGCTGTTATAGATTTCTCCATCATTGCTAAAGCTTCTTCATTTCTCTGACAATTAAGTTTCACAAAATTGAAGATAAATTGCAATGCTAGTAACGCGAGAAGAAAAAAAATTGAAGTTTATAGTTCCCAGAAACTACAGCATTATATTTGACCACTTGTCACATAATTTAAATAAAATATCTAGAACTTCCTACACCTAAAGTATTTTGATGGCAAAATGACTAAAGTATTTTGGGGGCAAAACAGTTAAACTCTTAGAGTTAAAGAAATAAGGCCAGCAATTTAGTGCAATTTAGGACATCACTTTCAAACACTCGAGTAGTTGAGTATAAGTTAAATCATAACTAATTTTAGTACTTTTACCCTTTTGACCTATTATCAACAATCTATAAACCAAATTTATTAAAAAAAATTGACACCAACATCAATGATGATAACTAGAAAAATGTGGGAGTGATTTTCATGTGTAAAAAGATATAATCAAACCTTCAATGCATGCAAGGAAGTCCCAAGGTAACACATTATAACAGAAGAACGAGGGTTAATTTGTAGAGCCCTTCGAAAGTGATGCTCTGAGAACTGGTATTTCTCCTGGCGAAGATATATCATCGCGAGGCCATACCAGGCATTATAATGTCTTGTATCAATCTTAAGAGCATTCTGGTAACTCTTGATTCCATTCTCAAAATCCTCCAATGCCACATATCTGTGGTTAAAAATATATTCATATGCATATCATCAGAGATAAAAGATCATTCCAAATAATTAGGTATTATAATGTTCTCATTATGTGATGATTAAAGTACAAAATTCATACTCATGACCACAAAGGGTGTGCGCATAGGCGAATCTAGAATTCAGTTGCACTGCTCTTTGAAAGTTCTTGAGAGCAGTTTCATGGTCTTTCTGCATGCTATAGCAATTTCCCATAGCACACCTACCATATTTGGAATATTAAAAGTTGAAGTGAATCTAAAAACACATACTTGCAGAGCAACCTCCAAAACTAATTGTTTTGAACGCCTTACCACGACTGAGGGGATAAACGATCCGTTGATATGAGCTCCTGTGCCAAATAACTCAACCTCATATCCTCCTTCAAGTGCTACAAAGTCAAAAACCAAAGATTATGGAAAACTATTTGTGTATAGCCAACCCCTTTGCAATAACTACTTATATAAATGATGTAAACTTAACTTAATGATTCTTCTATGAGTGAAATATATGGAATCAATTCAAAAATAAATACTAAAAAAATCCGGCTGTTAGTACCAATGTAGTGACAATCATTTATATCATATTGTAAATATTTGGTAAGTACAAGCACTTACATATAGAACAGTAGAATAAATATCCATTCCTTCTAAGCTATAAGGAGAAGCCAAGCGCGCATTGCTAAAGGCATGCTCAGCTTCTAAGTAATCAACCAATTCAAAATGAGCTTTTCCAACCTGCAATTAATAATGCCAGAAGGTCGGAAATCCATTAATATCAACTATAAATATATTTAAAAAGAAAGCATAGAAACAGATACCAGATCATCAATAATCAATAGGTTGAGCAAACATATATAATTCATGCATATACATGTAAAAATTAATTCACCTGGGAGAGCACCCAGCCAGTATTATAATGCTTATGAGGGAGTTGTAGAAATACATCAAGTGCATCCTGTTTAAAGATTAGTAATCAGAGTAGTATATCACCAGCTTAAATAGTAAACTTTTTAACTATAGAGTTGTGACACGATTGCAAAATCCAAAACACACCACACCGATCAAAACAAGAAACCAAAAATTCGAATATAGTGGATCAAGTACTGGAAAGTAGCGGTTCGGTACCAAACAGCACCTTAAGCCAGAATATAACTTTGGGTTGGTACTTCAAGTGTAAATACCTTTTTGGGACTGCAATTAAAGCCTAAATCCTTATCTGAACTAGGTTGGGTCAATAAAATACAAGAGAAAAAATCTATATAGTTCATGTTGATCTTCAATGCAGTGCGGGATAAGGTTCAATTTTCCGGATTTTGCACACTCCTCGCTACTTTACCAGTCACTTTACAATACCTGACAGCGGTAAACACAGGAAAGTCTGTAACCGTCCCCAAGAATTTTCAGCAGGGATAATACTTCTGAAGCACCACTAGCAACTTTCGATACACTCATTGAAGCCCGGCCCATTGACATGCTTGTATCATCACGTTCACATGATCTTGTATCAGGCGATGGTGATGAACCAGAAGTGGTTGTAGTATTTGATCGAGAATCATCAAGCTCGGACCGACTTTGAGCTTCATGAAGACTTTCAGTAGACCAGGATGGTCCCTTTCTAACTGTAACTGAACGAAATGCTGCAGAGGCTAACTTAGAAGGATATCTAGACGAGTGATTTGTACCATTCACGGTTACATTAGTGCCACTTGAATTTGCTACAGCACCCGCTTCTCCTGCAAGTCTTGTGCTTCTTCTAGGACCAGAATCAGAGAACAATCTTCCTGATATCTGGAGAAGAACATGAAACATTTAAAAGTGATAGCATACAGAATATGACCATTAGATCAACAGGTGGCAAAATGATTAGATTTGAATTAAACAGGTGAATATGTCAGGTCGGGTTGACCTAAGAGGCCAAGACACTTTTTGTCTTACAATATGGAGCGTGTAAAAATATAATTGCAGAAATTATATCATCTCAGCAACTTTACATTTTTTGAATAACACGAAATAGAAAGTTTCAAGCATTAAAGAAACACTCTGCTCGACTGTTAACCCGTTTGACCCTTTCATCAAATTTAATATTTCTTATTTACTCATTTGACCCGATAGCGATAATATATAACCCGAATCAGTAGCCTATAAGAAAAAGGGTCAAATTTGCCACCTTTAAATTCATATCATGCAGATACAAGATACAGCACACAGCTGATTAACAATGTAACAAATTAGTAACCTTTCTTAGCTTCCCCTCATCCACAAACTTTCTCCGAGGAGCTTGAATGGTAGATTTTACAGTTGATCTTGGGGATGCGTCAGCACCAGCAGAACTCGAGCTTGTGGGAACATTTTGGAGCATGTTTCTACATATAGGTGGAGGGGCCACACCTGACAGCTACAATTTCAGAGAATATAAAATGATGATACTTTGAACAGAGGAAAGAATCTATAATAAAAAAAATATCTAAGAAAAATACAAGGTCAATGCAGTAGCTATGTATACCTGGGTGGTCATTGGAGAAGGGGTATTATAAAATGATATGTTAGCATGAACACCATTAATGTTGGGTTGGCTGGCAGAAAAAACTGCACCATTATGATTTACGGAATTATCCTTGACGTTATTGCTATGCAACATTCTTAGTTGTCTTGGACTAACACTTTCAGCTGTTTGTCTACCAGCAACCAGATTATGATCGCCATTAGACGCCTGCAACTCAGGACCCACATCGTTACTCAAGTATTGCTTCTGGATACATTCGGAGGCCAATTCCCCAAACACTGATGTTGCTTCGCCAGCAGCCCCTGAAATATCAGATAATGACCAATAACTTCTGTGCGTATGATTAACAATCAAACTACACATACACACAAGGAGTAAACAAAGAAATAAAGCTCACTGTCGCAAAAGCACATTAAAGCCTTATAGTGTAGAAAAGATTAACAAACCTAATTTACACAACTCCTCATATGCAGCCCACAACAGAGGATCCATCGACAGGGCCTGGTTAAACTGATGAACTGCACTTTTTATTCTATCTGTGTATCTGAACGACATAATGAGCAGATGAATTTGGGATTTTAATATGTGACAAAACAAATGCAATATACATAAAATAGGACAAAAGAAACGAAAAATGATAAGCAGGTCATTTTAAAGATAGAATCAAAATATATAGAAAAATATCCCTCCTTCCTTTATTGTAAAAAGATTAAGGTCATGTACCTGTAGATGAGCCCAAGAAGATAATGACCAGCTGCACCATTTGGGACCTGGAAATGAAAGGTGAATGTAATGAGGTAGCTTATCTTCAATCAATTGTAGTCAATTATATGCACTTTAACAAGAAACTGAAAAGGATAAAATAAAAAATAAAAAATAGCGGATTACCTCAGCACTAGGCTCATTAGAAGGCGATAATGCCATTTCGGCTTCCTTCAGGAGATCCATTTGAAAGCATGATATTGCAAACAAGTATCTGGACTGAGGCAATTGTGTTCCTTCATAGTCATATGATTAAAAAAAAAGATAATTTGAGTTCCCCTTCATTGGATAACTGTTTATAACCTACTAGTAAAGTAACTACATAAAAGAAAGGTATCATTACTTAGAGCCCATAAAGACATAGCTAGTGAAGTGCAATTTGAACATATGAACTCAGGGCACAGCCAAGAAAATTATACTTCGGTTATTTTAATGATAATAGTTTTTGTTTCATTATCCTAATTAGATGCGAGATTTTACTTTCCACGTTTTTATAGTAGAAAAGGAAGAAAATAACAATTCAGGTCAAGACAGATTCATAGATAAAGTGTATGATATTTTTAATTTGATAACAGATGTTAATAATAACTAGACGTGCAGCCTAGCAATTAAAATCTTTTGAGTAAGATTAAAACTAAAAACTCTTGGGAAGTGTCATCAAAAACAAGCCAATAGCTCTATCGTCATATAAATCTCAAACCCAACTAAATCTACTTTCCAATTTCAATCAGACCTCAATGCCGTTCAGATTTTGATATCTGACTAATGAGCATGGGTTCATTTCAGATGATTTTGATTTATTTAGATGAAAATTTGTAAACTGAATGAAACAGCAGCAGCCAACTTTTGGTTTATTTCCAATCAAAATAAAAAAAGCACTGGAATATCTCAATAATACTAATACAAAAAAGCTTTGCTACTTCCAACTGGCAATTCAATCTGGCCTCTTTACCCGTCGTATTTTACATATACAGGTGTTAATCCACTTGATCTCTAAAATAGATGGTAAACTTCTTCATTATGAGAATAAAATAGTGTCATGGAACCAACAGGCCTTAAAAATGACAACGGTCAGCACGAAAGCACCAGACTTAATCAGTTTGATGGAGACACATAGTTATCAATTTTAAAGTTCACAGACCCAAGTTAATATCTTATAAAACCGTCAGATGCTTCATCCACAGGTCTGAGAATTGACATAAAACTACTTTGAACATGAAAAATAACCGAGATTACACGCACCTTTCAAGATATGGTAAGCCGAATAAGCTTGATTGCTTTGCAAGTAACATGCTGCTAACAATTGCAGATTTGTCTGCATTTGTCACGAATAACAAGAAAGAATTTAAGTCAGATAAGATACTCAAAAGAACTCTAGTTGACTATTTACATAAGGAAACCCGATTACTCCAAATTACGTTGCTTTACCAATATCTGAGATGACAAGAGAAATTAGGTAACTTATTTCACTGGCACAAACTCGTGTCTACTAACGAGATAATTTCAGATACAGTTCGACGGGTGTGTCTTTTTTTTTGTTTCAAAGTGAACTTTCAATGAAGTCTTTAAACATACCAGCTAGCAATAGCACCAACTTGCAAGGAAACGATAAATTCCTAAACATATTTGAACAAAAAGAAAGATTGAGTATACCTCGGAAGGAAACTCGGAACAGAGGCGCTCGCACATGAAAATTGCATTTCGGTATAAAAGATGCCGCAGACTATTCTGTACACAGTCAGTTAACAAACTCTCCATAGATGCCAAAACTTACACACTGAATATGATAACATAATAATAAGGATCTCGTCACAATAAATAAATATAATCGGTTCAAAATTCAAAACCCTAGAAAATATATATATTTATACTACACACCTATCTATCTATATATATATATACACAATATGTATATCTAAGGGAGAGCTAGTAAATAAACTGAAGGAACCTACAGATACAATACATATATGTATGTAAATAAAATATAATGATGATAAATGAGAGAAAGGAAACCTGGAATTGGTGGGGAAGGGATTTGAAGCTAAAGGAACCGGGGATTTCGGAAGTGATGTTTCAGGGAAAACAAATTACAAAGAATGTATATATTTACATTAATTGATTGATTGATTTTGCTTTTGAGTAATTAATTAAAGAATGAAAGAAAGAGACTGAAATTTGGTATCAAGTGTGTGTCTGTGTGTGTGTGTTCAAACGAGAGAGAGAGAGAGAGATTCAAATTTTTGTGAGTGATGCTGCAGTGGGTGGGTATTTTGGGGGATTTTGAATCTAATTAAACAAACCACTTCATTTAACCTAAAAATCAAACAAATGTCTTGGAAAATATTAAACGTAGATATATCCATTCTTACATAAAAAGAACAACTATTTAATTTATCTTTAACTAAACGTCTTTTCCTTTATTTCCTTTATATAATAAAGTAAAGTAAAATTATGATAACATTATTATCTTCACAAAAAAAAACATCATTAGATAAATTCCTATTATTTTTTTTATGTTAAAATTACATTTTGAATTTTAATCCTTCATTAGGAAGTTTTTAATATAAAATAACATTTTTTATTCATCCAACTATATATCAACTTTTTAAAAATAACATCTCATTATTTCCGTCTTCATTCTCAATTAATTAGACCATTACCATTTTTTACAAATTTCTTTTCATTTCAAAAAACATGTGGTATGTCTTTTTATTATACCTGTTTAGTTTCGTTATCCTGATTTTATTTTATTATCATTAGTATGAGTTGAATAATAATTGTTTAACATATTTATAGTTAAAGAAATAAGATGTAGATTTACTATTGATTTGATCTAACACTTTTATCTTTTTGTGCTATGTAGGTACATTGTGGCCAGATTGTTTGTCACCTTTCTTTTTTACAAATAAATTAAAACTTTAGTGAAACATTAAATCAAATTAAAACTTATAGCAAGCCATTACCGTTTAGGTGAGATGGTTAGAGAAATTATCTAGGTTCGAATCTTGACAATAATATGTCATAGAGTTTATTGAATAGAGTTAAAAATTTTAAAATAGAGTAGGTTCCTGTTTAAAAAAAATGTTATATTCGATAAACAATATTATAACTCTATGGACCTATGATGACTCCACCATTGCAGTAGAGTTGTAGAGATGACAAAATTATGGGCTAATGAGCTTTGATTGAATTAACGCAGAACTGCAGAACTAGAGAAGTACTATTGGGTTATTATAGCTTATTGGGCTAATGAGCACTGAGAAAATTGGGCAATCTATTTGAGCATTTGTGGGCTTAGAACAATGTGCCAACTGTAAACAGTTAAACACAATATCAACAACAACAAAACTCTATCCTTGGAGTAGGGGGAAGATGAGACATAGACAATGTTGTCTCTAATCAATGATAGAGATATTGTTTCCATAAAGATTTCCAGCTAAAAAAACAGGGTGATTTGTATAAATATTATAATTGTCTAGTGTCTACACTTCCACACTTGAATAGAAAATAATGAGTATAAGTTCTACGAGGAATAGAAAATGGAAATGGATTTTAAAAGTACAAAGTGGGTCTAATCACGGTTTTGATTGTCAATTTTCTCAAAGTTGGCCAAGCATATCGATATCATCTAAACTTTTTTTTTAGTAGTAATATCTAACAAGTAACAATTTTCTGTCCATGGTTATCATTCATCTAATTTCGTATGTATTTAATAAGTGGCAAGATTTGTAAACACAAAATCTAGCTTCTTAAAACAAAAAACAGGGTTGGGCATATATAAAGCATTCATATATCGAATCTAGGACTCAAGCGAGTTTTGAAAAATAAGGTTTTAACTTTTAAACAGTGTAACTAGCAACGATTCCCTGAAGAAGAAAAAAATAGATCGAACCTAAGACCCCTTAAACACAATCAATGGCACATAATCGTAAGGTCGCGTTTGGTTCACAGAATTTGATGAAATCTGATGGAATTGGAATTGAATTCCATTCTTTAGTGTGTTTGGTTGGTTAAAGATGGAGGAATCACATTCTGTTGGAATGTTAACATTCCCTCATTTGATGGAATCTCCATTCCTTAGGGATGACGGAAGGAATCTCATTCCGTCCCTCACTTAAATATTCAAAAAATCAAAAACATTTCGTCAAATTCCATTCCTTCAGATTCCAATTCATTTTAAAGATTTCATTCTTTCCAAAAACATTTCGCGAACCAAACGCGCCCTAAGAGAATGTTTTATGAGGTGTTTGGTTGGTGGATATGAAATACTCCGTAAAAGAATGTATATTTGATTACTAACTAGTTGGATATGTTTGATTAATAGATTTGGTTTTGAAAATTCGGAATCAAACACAAAATATATATATATATATATATATATATATGGGTGAGATATTTTGAGACAACCTCTTATTTTAGGACCAACTAGGACCATTGATTTTTGTACACCGCCCGTCGCCGGAAAGTCTTAGTGTTTTTACAAAAAAAGTCTTGTATATCGTAGTAGATGATGGTGGTAGTGTGTAAGTTACGAAAATCAATGGTTCTTTTTTGGACTTTTTTTAGTTGGTCTCAAATTATCTTTCCCATATATATATATATAGTCATAATACAATTATAATCTAATCAAACATAATACCAAATAATTAATTATAATTAAAAATTTTATAAGTTTTATGGTTTACAAAGAAACAAATAAGTTATACATAATCATTACAATAATTATAAAAACTCACAAAACCAATTTAATCATACCAATTGAACAGGCAAAGAAACGTCCAAAAACAAGAAAATTGGAAAGTTTGAAACAAAGTAATAATAAACAAGTGGTAAAACACTGGGCCAAAAAAAATCAAGCACCCTTTAAAAATATGGATTATGATCTTCTAAAGTTATGACAACGGTAAAGTTGAGAAGATCCTAATTTTTGAGTTAAAATCAAAGGTCAAGATTCAAACTTGATTTTTGAATCTTAACCTTTGATTTCAATCTAAAGGTTAAGATCCTCTCAAACTTACCTATAAAATTATCATAACTTTAACGGATCTTAATCCCAAAAATATATGGTTCTAACCGGTCGGCTCAAATAATCGTTCCCCAAAACATTGGTTTGAATTCAATTCCAAAAAAGACTAGAACCACACCCATTTTTAAAAGAGGTTCAACCATATAAACATAACCAAATATAACCAATTTGAATCTGGTTAATAAGTTTGATTTTTTCATATTTGTTTGACCATTTTTTTTTAATTAGTTTGCCTAGCTGCTAGCTATCCTTTGTTATTACTCGGTTAGTTTGTACAGTACCATACATAGACTGGCAACTGTTGCATGTACCCTCATCCAAATCTGCATGGCTTGTCCTTTATGTCTCCTATTTGGCTACCACCACCATATCATGCAATTCTCAACCTCACCTCACCCACCAATATATATTTGACCAAACAACTATAATTACTGATCAATGATTATCAAACAATTATACTTTGACATATTTCTGATCTAATAATTAACATTACAAGAAAAGGCATGCCAGTTTGTTGACAGATGGTGTATCCCAACCAATATTTTGGTATTCCAACCAAAATAGCGTGCCCCATGCTTGTAATGGCAAATCTGGTATAGTAAAAACGGACTTCCTGTCATTAATAGTCTGGTCGGGTTACCAAAAATATGGTCGGGATACTAGACGCCGTTTGTTAATAGGAGTACAAGAAACTCAAATACTTAATTGTCTTAAACATCATTTTTGTACTATATATATTTTTGTTAATACAGTAGATCGAACAGATCGACGAGATACATATCATGTTGTGTCAGAACTATATCATCTAATTAATTAGATTGGCAAAATGCCATTCATAATTCTAATTGACATAGCTAGCTAGTATGTTATTGACAAATAAACTTATTTAAGCTAGATAATCAATCTCTTTCGAAACGATTGATGGAGAACGTACACGTACGATACGTGGAAGATAGATATAATAACTAAAGCCAAAGAGCACCGGCATCCTTAAGAAGAGGAATAAGAGTACCATTGATATGACAAGCAATGAGCGTTTCAATTCCCCCAAGAAACTTGCCACCTACAAAGATAGCGGGAACGGGCTGCTGTTGCTCGTTCCCTGCTGATGCTAGGCGGTAGAGTAAAGCATGAATCTCTAGCCCCGCCGTGTCTCGGTCCAATTCCACCACAGTTGGGCCAACCCCTAGGCCCACAAGAAGTTGCTTGGCTACATGTCCCATACAACATCCACTTACCGAAAACACCACCACCGCGTTACAACTAGCTAGTTGGTGCACCCTCTCGTAGACCGTCTCCATTTTTGCAGCCACGGTTACAACGGCAGCTCCGGTTGTTCTTTCCATTAAGACTGATGATGATTGTGGGTTACCCATCTTCATATTTTTCCTAAGAAATTCTAAAAAATAACTTAATTTTAGACAGAGTTGGAGAGGGAAATATAGATAGAGAGAGTTTAATTTATGGGTACAATGCACTTCAAAACGTTTTGTAGGGCTTTAGATCAAATTTATAGAGGTTTATATAGAGAGAGAACCGTTGGAAGTTTTTGAAGATACATATGCATTTTGTTGTTGATAACATGCATGATAAGGGCCCCATATACATAACAGCTTTAAAAGCATGCTTATTTGTATAAGTATGTATAGAAATATATTATACAATACACATTTCATATGGCTAACTAATTTCTACTGTAAACATGAGAGATGCATGTGTCATTGATTTTATTATCATAAGAGTTTTTTTTATGGACGTACGTACAGCTTCTGATGCATGAGACCAGTACAATGACAAATTATGATGCAGGAGGTACAACCACTAGTTAGTTATTGTTTGAATATTATGAGTATTACAAGTTGTACGTTTTGGGCTTTTGGCTGCTATTTAATTTATAGTAGTAGTAATTAAAGGACTCCCGTTGACCTCCTTTTATTTGGGGGCTTGGGGCGAACATCCTGATGATCGAGACACCCATCGATTGGGGCGACTTTAGTCAAGAACTCAATATTTGGAATAGTTGGCCGGGAGCTGATCGAGTTACTTGATAGTAAATAAGGGAAGTAATATAACAACAACAAAAATTTTGTAATCGGAATGTATATATATATATACAGGCGGTAACTAGAGAATCAAATTTCTAAATTGATTAGATAACCGGGCGTTGTATTGTATGTATCTAGCTCAAGGAACAAAGATTTGTTGCAATTAGCTAGTCTAATTAAATTGGGGCATGTACAATACACAAATTTCAGTTGTTAAGTTGACTTAAATAAACAGTAACAAATTAAAAAAGATAAAAGGCAACTTATTTTTTCTATACTATCTAAAATCCGATCCTTCATTCCTTCCTTGTGTGGATATTTGCCAAACAATGTTGATTTTTAATTTGACTATATATATTCGAATTGAATAATTTAATAAATTAACCTTGTAACTTGGTGAAACATAAAGTACGTACGTAGTGTATATGAAGTTCCAGTCTTTATTACCTAGTTAGGCATTGATTCCATACTCGATCTCTATCCTACACGTACATGATCACGTGAATAAAAATCCAAAATCTGGCTTGTCATCACACTGGCATTTTGTAACACAAATAATAATAACAACATGCAGTAGTATTAGAGATAATTGCAAAATTAAAGTTCAAAAAATACTACTACTAGTATATATGTTTATCTTCTTGACTTAATTAGTAAAACATACTACAAGTCTACAAATCAAACTTGTAACTTGTAATTAGCTAGATCACTATATCCTGATTTGGAAAACTAGCTCGATCGAGCCATGCCAAAACTACGTACCGATGGTCGGACAGGTGTACCAAACTATCCCTAGCTAATTCTGATTAATCTCTCTGGACATACATGCAAACTATCCCTAATTAAAATTTTGCGATAAACGTACCGATGAATGCCGTTTCTAAACTTATTTTAGACCCTTCAATTAAGTGTATATTATGAGTTTATGACCCATTAATTAATCTCGATCGATATCACCGTATGCCAATTCACTGCAGCATATATAATTTTTTTATAACGTCATGTAATTAAAGGTATATAAATTCAACATATATTAACTATCAGGAATAGATTATCGATCAACAGGCCGGCTAGGTAGCATGCATAAATAAATGTATGTACCAATTAGGAAGCAAAACCAACTGGGTTGGATCAGTGGTTGGAGCTCATGCCTCTAGAAACAGAGGTCATGCTTCTTCTGGTCGGCTCGTATTAGCCTGTGCTTTATTACAGGTAGTCATTCCCCCGTTCCTTTAGTCTTTTCAACGGTACTTGAATCTTAAGTCGCGGTCATGTCTCGCCCCCCCGGTATAGTGACCGGTTCCATGTTTTCCCCTAATTTCATCAGTTCCAGGCTCAAGTGCCTGTTCATCCATCTTCATTCCAAAGGCGAGCATATCCATTGAGTGACTGTAACTGCTATCGTTTACAGTCAATAGTTCTTAACCAATTTTAGAGCTTTATAAAGCTTTAAGAGAGAATAGGGAGTAAGGGGGACCAGCCTCTTTACCTTTGGTAGGGGTAAGACTGTCTACATATCAACCTCCCCATACACTGTCGAAGACGGTATTGGGACCCAAAACCCGTAGAAGATGGCATTGGGAGTTATTTTACTTTTACTTTACTAATTAGGAAGGAAGCTAGCAATCCCGAGAAATCCCGAGAATATTGAGCTGAGAGAAAGAAAGAAAGAGAGACAAGATCCGACACGTAACAGATCACGCGCCGTCTCAACAGAAAGACTACGACCATGACATATATGTATTTCAGAACTACTGCTGCAAATACTACTGGCATATATGGTACTGAAATTATATATATATATCCCAACAGAAAAAAGAAAAAAAGAGAGAATACATACATATATATATATATATATTATACACATAATATATGTGTGTGTGTGAGTACGGAGTGGTCAAAAAGGACCAAGAGGCGTGAGCACTCGTACGGTATACGTTCAACGCCAATACCAATTGCAACAACAATAACATTTCTATTTTTTTGTTACATAAATTATACTCGTAGTAATATATATATATATATATATATGTGTATATATATGTATTGGATTCCGACATAAAACCGGCTGCTTCAGTACGTGGCACCGATAGACGTTGAAAGTGCCAGTCTGACTATTGTTTTGCTTAATTGGTTATACTACTTATACGATTTAAAATTAAAGTTAAAGAAATTTTGCCACCAATAATATTTAATTGCTAACATAATTATTTTAATGTACTAACAATAATACTCGGATTATATAAATTGATTTTATTTAATTTCAGCAAACGGTTGTATATAATACTATGTAAATTAAGGTATTAATTGCTAACCCATAATGTTTTCGAAATATAATAGACAGGCTTCGGTTTTTCAAAACCCGTGGATTCGGCCCAATAGAGGAGACCGAGAACAGAGGAAATTTTAATTAAAGCAATACTTTGCGGTGTTTATTATAAATCATATATTTTCAAAACAATGTTTAATGTTTGAAGGTATGTCATGCACTCTGATGAAATTTGTGGTTTGATTAAACAGGATCCATCTCTTTATAATCTGCTTAATTATTCTTAACGAGTAGACAACTATGTGTGTTAATTCTCTCATAATCAAATGGGAAATGTAATTGGTTTTTAGCTAACTCATACGAATCACAACTTACGTTAAAGCACAAACTCGTAACAATATATACGTCGACAATTTAATTAAGTCTACGATAGGACAATTGTACGTAACAATCTTCGATTCAGTCGAATATGTGAACCACCAAATTTATTCAAAAAATCAACAATCATATTACTCAAAACGAGCTTCATGGGTTAAAAGATCTTTTTCCAACTTTCTCAAAAGACCTATTTAACGAATCAAACATGAAGCCACATGTACAAAATTAGGGATAATGTTGACAACTAATACTAGAAAATGCATAAATCTAACCATAGCTTCCATTGACCTAATCTAACACCTAGCTATTTCGCAGCCCTAGCTACATACCTCCTGCTCATGATGAGCTAAAACCGAAAACCTGGACTAATTCATTTCTTTTCTTACGATATAGTAAAGTCTATGTCTCCTTAATCTATCGACCAATTCTATATATCAAGGGAAAATCAGATATGTTGTTAACAGCATATTTGTGCCCTCACACTTTTTCTTCATCAATTTGACGTATGCTAAATTAAATACCCATCCCCCCCTCCAATTTTCATATGCAGCAGTCGATATTATATACTGTTAACAGCATATATGATAACCCCATATATCAATCATACGACAGATGAAAAAAATTAAAAACTACATTAAAACAAGCATATAAGGGCTTGGTAACATACATGTACCAAATCAATCCACAATAATTTGGATCTCTAATCCTTTCTAGAAGGGTCGTTAAGCAATTTGTATCCCGTCGTGCAAGAAAAGCTGACTGAACATACGCCGACGCTGCATGCTTCACAAGGACATTTTTTATTGAAATATTTGAAGAGTTAATAAATTGATTATCGTCATTATTTATCACTTGAATATTTGATGATGAATTTGTTAGTACATCCTTCAAACTTACATACCCATGATAATCGATTATTATTTCTGGATCTTCTTTGTTAATAATGCTGCTTGAACCTGCTCGTTTTAACTCAAACGGACCTTGTTTTGGCTTATGAGTTTCTGTATCCATACGTATATATATCAACAAATGTTTGAGGTTTTTGGTGAGCATGTTTTTTGCAAAATGATTTGGTTTTGTTGTTCTTACAATTACGAGAGATTGTGGTTTTGTTTGTAAGAGATTATTATTCAAAGGTCAAAACATGACAACAAGAATATGTGATGGCCCTTCAATGTAGGATCTTACAACCGTGAGAATCGACAAACTTTTAATATAAACTAGCTTAAGCACCCGGGTATTTTAAGATAACTTTTATAGTTAAAGTAATTGAGATATAAATGTTAAATGTGGTATACGACAATATAGCTAGGAAAATAATTAATCATCCTAGCTAAATAATCTAAATATCCTTTTAATTATAACATGATGACAAGTGGCAAAATCAAATGATTAAATTATGAAAGTGGATAAAAAGATTACACTTGTCATATTTTAAGATTGTTAGAAGATTATTAGACTAATTATTAGGAGGATTTATCATTTCCATATAGGGTTATACGTAAACATTGATAATAGCATATCATTAAAGTTTATTATAACGTAGAAAACACAAATAGAAAAATTTTACTATACTGGCAATGTTTCAAATTTTGATTAAATAAGAAAATGGGATAAGTATCCTGGAATATAACAAACTTTAGACGAATGTCTATAGTAGGAAATAACTAAATTTTTGTGTATTGTATGTAAACAACTTTAAAAAATGTTTATTGTATGTAAGAAAACATACGTGGCAACCATATAGAGGTGCCACTTGTCTGATTTTTATTGGTTGAATACATTTTCTTGCATACAATAAACATTATTTTCGAGTTGTTTACATACAATACACACAACTTTAGTTATTTCCTACTATAAACATTCGTTCAAAGTTTGTTACATTACAAGATACTTATCCCTAAGAAAATCTACACTGTTTGATGTATATTAGACATGCATGTAGGTCAGATAAAGTTCATTTTCGCTATGCAACATACTGAACGTGTATTCTACATTGTCAATAACCAATTGATCATAGATCAACTGGCACCGTTATAATGTGACCACAAGATAAAGACTAATGTCATAAATTCAAATCTTGTCAAAGGCAACTGGAGATATATATATTATGTTTTATGTGTGAGAATGTATTGAACCGTGTATGAGTTCTATGAGGTACGCGATTTGGGTCCCAAGATGGTACATGTGAGCAGAGGTTCCCACCCTTTTAACCTTTTTTGTTTTACATTGTCAATATGAAATACATATTGCATTGTGTAAGCAACGTTTACTAAATACAACTATTACCCGGTTGATATTAAGATAATTTTTTTTATAATTATAGCATTTGTGATATGAATGTTAAATGTGATATGTAGACAAATAGCTGACTCGTATTATGTAGACATTTATAATAGCATACCGTTAAAGTTCAAAACAATTTATCGATATAAAAGTTTGAGGTTTTCAAATTGTCGATAACATATGTAATTCCGGTCACCTATGATTTGATAAATGATATAACAAAATGTTGATAATATTATTAAATTTTAAAATGCTAATAAATTTATATAGTCTCTATAACAAATTTGGGGGTTATTCAAATTCTTGTTAGGAGATTCTAAATAAATTAGTCAGGTAGGGTGTTATAATTGCTATTCAAGTATGAAAGATTTTCGAATTTAAAAATAATGCAAATTTAAAAGTATTGTTAAAATAGAAACTCAAAAGTAATTTGATACAATTGTTTGTAATTTGAGATCTAAAATGAATGGTAAGAGAGATAAGTGTAGAGTTTGGTTTCTATAAAATAATAATAATAACTATTTAGTTTGTTTAACTTTCAATGACGTCATAAACGAAATTTAAAAGAGAAAATTTATGAATGAAGAGGTTATAGCTGTGCTAAATAGGATGTTTTTTAGTAAAATTTTAGGAATGGACTCTGTCTTTATATTATATATATGATAAAGATAAGGATCCAAATGGATAGGCAGAACTGGTAAAAGGATAATAATATTATCAGATATAATAATAAATCATATCATAACCGAACTCGTAACTTTGACCACTCTGTTACTAACATAACTGGTGATTTTTAGTACTCGTAATAAAGACGAGCTATTCCAAATTTCTAGTTGGACTAAAAAGCAAGATAACTGTGGCCCAATAGGTCCAACGATTAAATCATTTGGGCTACAATAATTCAAAAACTGTTGGGCTAGTTTGGTGAACTTTTCAAATGATTTGGGCTATAAACGCAAAGGAAGATTATAATAACGTTGATGTCACATACTCACATAAGCCATAGCAATGTAACATAATTAGATTAATTCCTCCACCATATAAATTTCAAGGAGAATAAACTAGAAAAATAAAAAGTAGCAATGACAGTAATATATAATTCATTTTGAGTTTTTATTTTGAGGGATAAGAAAGGAGAAGAAAAGAAAACTTGTATTTGTGTATTCTTGAGTTTTTTTTTTTAAGGAATAGAAAGGAAAAGTGGGATGATTTGGAAGGTATAACCTATTCAAAATTACTAATATACCATCCAACCAATGTTATAAAAAAAATATTAAGAGAGACATAATTGTAAAACTTTTATTTTTCTTTTCTTTTCCCTTCAACTCAATAATGTATTTTTTGATGTATATTTTTTTTACTTTCTTTCTCTTTCCAATCTTCTCGATCTCTTTTTTTAAAATAAAATCAAGAATGGAGCATAAGTTTAACTGGTAATTAGAGAACTAAACAAACATATTGAGGTGTTATTCTCAAACTTCGAAAGATTATAAACATTAAAATTCCGAATTTGTTTCAAAGTAAAACCAGAGGTGAAACCTAGTTCTTCAAAATGATCAATTTTAAAATTATTGTTTTTTAGTAAACACGAGAGCGTTACGGTTTTTTAAAATGTAACACAATGAGATTATTAAGTCTCGTTGATCATGATTCTTATCCATTTTAGGATTCAAGTAAGATAATCATAAATTAACATTTTTGTTGTATATGGTGTTGGATTTAAGATAGGGACATGTAGTTCTTATTGTGTTTGAGATTTCTAGAGTTGATACGGTGTATTTTGTCTATATTAGATATTATATATTTACACTTATAATTCATAATTATCCAATCTAATATCATAAAGTTGAAAAATTTTTAAAATCAAGAATAACGATTAGTCAATAAGCTATTGGAAAAACTGTATTTTAATATAATAAAAAAATTGTGTTATATTGTTTCTGCATATCTATAGTAATCGAGTTGAAAACGGGCTTCTTTATTTTGTGTAGTTTTGATATACTAATATTTATATATCTATATTTATCTTGGCAGTGGCCTTTTTTTTCAAATAAGTCAAAATTAAAATTTAAAAAAATTGAGTTGTGATCGGTTAATAAGTTATTAGAGCAACTGTTTTTAGTATAATAAAAAATGTGACATATATCATTTTCCTAAACGTGCAATATATAGCGTGTACAGTGTACGATAATATTATGATAGAATATTTTTTTGCATTTTCCTGTTACAGTAAAAAATAGCATCAAAATCATATGGGATGACCAAACAAATGATATATGATATATATATATAGATATAGATATATGATATTACTCTTCAAATTCTTCTAAATGTTACTTGGTAAAACCTATAAAGCTTTTGTTTTCGTCATTTGTGAGTTTATATATATATATATATATTTATTTATTGTAAAGCATATTTATACATAGTTACATAGGCTATACCTACTTAATTATTGGAAGGTATACAATTTTGTGTGAATAATAAAAGACAATGTTTTTACAAAATTTACATTGACTATGAGAAGGTATGTACTGTCATAACAAAAAGGTGAACGAACAAACATTCATTTCTACCAAGTATCTTAATTGTTGACACCATAGTCCTAAAAGTATAGTCCCAATGTTTTAGTAAAAAGATTCTTAGAAAAGTATTGTATTTTATGTTTAGGTTTGGTTCTTTGTATAGCAAAGTTTATATACTATTTGGATTCTTTGATTTCTATTTCTAGAAGAAAACCATACTTTTTGGCCCAAACCATTCTAAAGACGTCCTTTCAATATCATTGCAATTTGAAACGTCTACTTTACCCCATCACTTTGGGAAGGGTTTAAATAACTGAAAAGGGCCGGAGCAATAAAGTCATATCACAGTGATCCAAGAGGCCGTTTGAGCCTTTAGGCCTTAGCTTTTTTACCTACACTTTTTTATGTCATATCAGCATCACCTTCTCACCTCTTTCACATTTTCATTTTTTCTTTAATCATTCACCTATCATTTGGTCCCCACTTTTATTTCATTAAAAATACAATATATTTAATCTAGAAATACTACATATTGCACAACAGCTCATGTGTCACTCCTTTTGTCTTCTTGTCTTCATTCTTAATATATTTCAAATTTAAATATTGCAATAAACATGAAAAAGACAGAGGAAATGATGACATGCAATTCTTCACTTCGGTGATACTCTTCACTAACTTCCTCTTTCACTTAGCTTTCACTTTCACCTCTGTAATAGTTCACCGATACAATCCTCTTCCTTCACCTATGATTTTCACCTACCCTTAAGAATGGTCTAAGAGTCATAAACTAGCGTATTCAACCACAAGGACGGATGACGTTATTGGTAAGGGGAGTCTTTGGGTTGCGTCTTCAAGCGGAAGTCCTCATGGAGACTGCGAAGGATACTCGAATGTGGGGTAGCATGTGGGGGCGGCTGCAAAAAAATTTTGTTTTATATATGTGTAGTGTATATATATGTGTATTTATGTGTGTGAGATAAATTATAAAATAATTGAAAATGTGAAAAGAAGTTCCAAGAATCTTGTCTTATAGACAATAAGAATTCTGAGGGGAGTCTTAAGTAATGTGATGCTGACGTGACAGTCAAAAAGCTGAGAGGACTTTCTCTCCTTATAAGCAAAGGCCTTATAAAGTAATAAAACCCTTATATGGCTATGTAAGTATGTATATAAATTTTTCAACGAGAAAATAATATAATTAAAAGTATATCAATTTACATAAAAAAAATTTTCCAGATTTTCTTAAAATATGCATCAAAATTGCTAGGCTTAGCCTTACGAGACCCTATTGACACACATGTATTTGCAGAATGTGATTTACTAGCTACCAAAGAGATATATATGGATATGGGGGCGTTTAGTAGGAAGAAATCATAAGAAATGAAAATGTAATAGAGAATGAAAGTAATGGAAACGAGAATGAATATTTAGAAAAAAAAAATTGATTTTGTCATTTGATACAAACAGCAAAATGTATACAAGTGAAATACAAAATTTTAATTAATAGTTAAAATTTATACATATAACATCATAAAAAATAAATAAATTTCATTTCACCCATTCTCTACAATTTGTAGAGAAAGAAGAAAATGAAATTCAATTTCATTTTTTCATTTTCGATTCCATTTTCCGGTGCAACCAAACAAGGCAAGACAATTTCATTTGCTTTTTCACCTATCTATCGTACCAAATACACCCTTAAGTGGTGATGAGACTTGTTTTTTTTTATAAAACATTGTTGGTGCATTTTAAGCATAAATGGATAAATAAGACATCTCTTTGGTTTTGATAATGTTTGACAATATGCATATCATTCTAAACTGCTATAAATAATGATTTAAGCATTCATACGCTATTCCCCGACCAAAGTTTGTGCATTGCAAAGTTTTGGTGTAGCAGCAGCCTCGGCGGATGATGTTCTCCTTTGGCGGACGATGATCATCATTGTCCGCAGATTGTTTGTTCCGGTTTCAGGTTCTAGTTTTGTCGTCCAGCCTTCGTACGATTTTTCCAAGACTTAAAACTTGCTTTCCTTATCTTATACCATCATTTTAACAGGTTTAAATTTGTCGGATTTTAAAATTAATGACTTTCATTTTTAACTAAAACTTGAGGCTATATTTTTTCTAAGTATAGAAAAGTCAAAATTGGTCAAAGTCAAAATTGAAGTTTTTAAAGAAGTGAGTCAACATCTAGAAATTTGATTAAATATGCCAATAGTAAATCTTATCCTCTCTCTTTTCTTATTCCATCTTGTGACTTCACCTTTTACAAAAACTCTCCATATTTGGCCTTCATTTTCTTCTCTTTATATGCTACAAATTCAAGAACACATGAAGAAGGTAATATGCTCATGCTTGTGGGGGTCATTCAAGGAAAGATTCCTGGACTTTGAGAGGCTCAAGAACATCGGCGGATGATGCAGCGTCCGTCGATTCAAACGGCTCTAAATGTTCTTCCTTCTATATATTCAACACTTGGGAGTTTTTAGAGGCACCTCTTGCTTCTTAATCACTGAGCTTATAGTTGTAATATCATTAAAACCTTCCTTTCTAAATCTATATTGGCAAGAGAGAAAATTTGTAGTGAGGATACTATTAAGTGTAATAGTGAGAGCCTACAAATTTGGTTGAACACATTCATTCTTGTGAGAGTGATTGTAGTATACTCTAGTGGCTAGAGTTGTGCTTGTATCTTGAAGTGTCAAGAGTTGGTTGATTCCTAGTGGTTAGGAATTATTGGTATCTTGAAGTGTCAAGATTGTATGAACGGATTCTTCATCGGGTTTGAAATAGTGCTACAAATCTCGATTAGTGAATCGGGGAGTGGATTAAGGCGAATTCGTTAACATTCGCCCCAACCACTATATATTGCCGTGTTCATATGTTTGGTGATATTTCTCTAACTCTATCTTTTAAATTGTTGTGAGTTTTAATTTATATTGTCTCATCATTCATCCTTTCACAAACTAAACTTCAAGACTTAGTTTTCTAGTTATAAGTTTTCAAAAAGAAGTTAAAAATTGGTATAATCTATTCACCCCCCTCTAGATTACACTTACAAACATGTTGACTACTATAATGAGATTTTTTCAGGTAACTCTGAAGTGGTTTAAAAAAAAGATTGGAGAATCGAATATATTTTACCTTTTTAAAATTAATAGTAATAGTAATTGAAATGAACAGTAAGGCATGAGAGTTTATATCTTGTAATCATAAAATGGAACCTAGAATATCATGATTATTATTATTTTGAACTAGAACTGTACCCGCGCAATGTAGTGGTAGTCGTTGCGGCGATGGTGTGGTGGTGGGGGCGATTGTTAGTGGCAGAGACGGTGTCGAGTGGTGAAAGTTATTGATGTTAAAGTAATTGATGTAAATAGTTAATGGAAATATTTTGATAGATAAATGATTGATAGTGTAATTAATTATTAATGTTAAGTGAAAGTGTAAATAAAACCATTTTAAGGGTGCTATGTGTAAGTATTACACAAGTTTTAACATTTCCATAAATAATGAGCTATTCTTTTATAATATAGTACTAACGTGGTACCCACGCGTTGCAGTGGATGCAATTGACAGAACATGCATGCAAAAGAAAGAATGGGGAAAACAATCGGTGGCTCCAATAGAGGTTTGTATGTGAATAGCTACAAAGTGATTTTTTATATGATGGTTGCACTTTTATGGAAAGGGTATTTTGGATATTTTCCCCTGTGTAACTTTTAACAGTGTGTATTCTCTTTATTATGTAATATAGATAAAATATAAAAGTATAGATAGGAAATGATGATAAAGAATCTTTGTAGGTATACTCGTTGATGAAGATTCGGACCAAAATATACATTGGGTTTAAAATACACCAAAAGGATATTCGCGTAATACGGTAGCGTGATGACGACAACAATAGGTTGTGGTGGTGGCAACAGTGACGACAACGAGTATAAAAGGTTATTGATGTAAAACTAATTGAAATAAAAAGGGATGTTATAGTTATTTTAAGAGTTAAAAAATATTTATTATGAATTATTTGAGAAACAAAAAAGGAATGAGACATTTGTTTTATATAATAACGAGATATGTTATCCGGGCGTTGCTCCGGGACACATTACGTTATGTGTTGCTTCGGGACATATTACGTTATTTAAAAATGATCTTAAAGAAAAATAAGAAAAAGAAAACTCGAAAACAAAAACATAATAATTTAAGAAAGGAGTTGATAATAATAAAAAAAGTTAAAAATTGAAAGGAAAACAAAAAACGTACCAATTCACATGTTATTTAATTTAATTTGTGAAAATACTCTATTGGGGTGTTAGCCCAGTGGTCAGGAGGTTTTCCACAAAGTGGTTTCCTCCTGGGGGTTTCAGGTTCGAATTAGCAATGCTATACCCATCCAACACATGGAGAGCATACCCTTTAGGGCATTGCCATGAGACGAATCGGCGTGGGCGCATCCGCGTGTAGGGATGTTAGCCATTTATCCGTTGTTCCCTTTCAAAAAAAATAATTGTGAAATACCTTTTACAAATGTTTACATTTGCTTTAAAATGAAAAAGTCGAAAATTTTGTGTACACTTATCAATGATAATATGGTCAGTCGTATGGAAAATTTTTTTTAGAACAATGGACACTTGTGGCCCAAAAAACACAAATTCTCAAAGTCATTTAAAATACGTTATTTAAAAATGATCTTAAAGAAAAATAAGAAAAAGAAAACTCGAAAATAAAAACATAATAATTTAAGAAAGGAGTTGATAAAAATAAAAAAAGTTAGAAATTGAAAGGAAAACAAAAAACGTACCAATTCACATGTTATTTAATTTAATTTGTGAAATACACCATTGGGGTGTTAGTCCAGTAGTCAGGGGGTTTTCCACAAAGTGGTTTTCTCCTAGGGGTTTCAGGTTCGAATCCTGCCACATGCAAATGTGGTGAGGGAGCCTTAGCAATGTTATATCCATCTAACACATGGGAAGCAAACCCTTTAGGGCATTGCCAGGAGATGAACCGGCGTGGGCGCATCCGCGTAGGGGATGTTAGCCATTTATCCGTTGCTGCCTTTCAAAAAAAATATTTGTGAAATACCTTTTACAAATGTTTACATTTGCTTTAAAATGAAAAAGTCGAAAATTTTGTATATACTTATCAATGATATAATATGGTCAGCCGTATGGAAAATTTTTTTTATAACAATGGACACTTGTAGCCCAAAAAACACAAATTCTCAAAGTCATTTAAAACAGCCCAAATATTACAAACAGCCTGTTACTGTAGTTTGCACGCAAAAAAAATACATTTCTTTTTAATATATACAAGATATGTCACCCGGGCGTTGCCCCGGGAAACATACAATCGCATGTAAACGTTATAGTTTTTTTCAAAAACAAACTGAATTGACGTTGACCTATTTTTCCCAAAAAAATAAAAATAAATGTATAGGTCATTGTCTTAATGACACAAGAAGATATTTGACTTTATATCTTGCTTATAAAGGAAATCTAAAATTTGATTTTTAATATTGAATTTAAAGTTTAAATATTGATTTTAAGTTTCAACAATGTACAAGTTCTAATGCATGATGTACTATACATCACAACCACATTACATCAATAATTTCTACTACAAATTTCAAAGTGATGGGTAGATATATATTGGTTAATAAAAAATAAGCATTAATGTTTGATATTAATCTAATGTTAGAATTAAATCTTATATTATAAGATGACCATATATGAAAAATATGTATGCAGGCACGCAACAATTACATCCGAACAAAACATTTTAATGACATAAGCGACATAAAATCTGATCAAATGGAACACACACAAAAGTTTACGGTAACTTTTCATATGTATGGGCCTACTCACGAAAGAAGACACATGCAAGGCACAAAATGTAAATCATGCAGGTCAAAAGCCCACACTGTAGTTTGCACACATATCGGTAGTTTTCTTTTTAATTATATATATTATAATATAAAAGTATAAAAATTATGAGTTTTTATTTCATATGAAATGTGAGTTATATCTCAAAGGTTTGATATATTTGTATGTGTTATGTGTACTTCTCATTATAGCTCAATGGTTAGAACATCAAGTTTACATGTTGGAGGTCTCGAGTTCGAGACATGTGAAAGATATTTTTAGGAATTTCACCAATAGAGTCCTCCAGGGAAGCATGTTTGAATCATGCAGGGGGACATGGTTTTATCTCAATTAAATGTCGTGTCTTCGGACGGTTTAGTTGGGAGTTTTTCCTCCTACTAGGTATTAAGGGTGAGGGGTTCTATAGCACAGACCGGATTAAGACAACGTAAGCTAGATCTCCTGTTGCGAGCAAATGATCCATATCTTTCAAAATATATATATATATATATATATATTATAAAAGAATAATCAATGTTGAAAGTTATATGGAGAAATATGTAAAATACCTTTAATGTTTATATTACATTATCAATCTTTTATCTTTTAAATATCTTCATCAACCCTTTACATCAATTACTTATACATCAGTTATCAACACCATTCGACGCTGCCTTTACCACCAACAGTCAACCCCCATCACCACACCGTCACCACCACGAACACTGTCGCATTACGCGGATATTGTGCTAGCATATGAATTATGTTATACCCTATCATTCAGACATGACCTATAATAAAGTTTTTACTTATGACTATAAGTTGTAAGTTGTAACTATAGATAATTCTATAGATAATTTTATATTATCTTGAAGATAAATAACCTTTTTAGCGTAAATCAACATAAAAATGATATTAAAAAATAAATAGAAAACAATTGTTTTACCTTTTATATGAAAAGCTCAAAATGCAAATGGAAATTAACTACTTAACAGTCTTTTAATGTTCCTTTTTCAATAAAAACTATAATAATAAATGTCATCCAAGTATTAAGAGAATTTGATTAAAATTAATAATAAAAATAATACATAAAAAAAATCGTATGTATTAGAAAATGTCATATAAGACAACACCATTTAATATGTTTATATAAAAATAAATAATAGTTTTATAGTTAAAGGGGTATTCGCGTAATGCAACAACAGGTGATGGTGGCGGTGATAGCAACTGTAGGAGTGTGATTATATTAATGTAAAAGTAGTTGATTTAAAATGGGGGTTTGTAAGGGTTGAGGGTGTATATACTAAATAATTTCAGAATATTATATATATAACTTTTAGTATATTGGATCGTTATTTGAGAAAAAGAATGTATGTTTGTTTTATAAAAAAGTAAAGTCGCATATATATGTGAACGTGAGAAGAGAAGAGTCAAAATTTCATCTTTTGAATTTTATAATATACTTCAACTTATTATACTAATTTAATTGATTAGCTAATTACTTTCGTTTACTAATTTCTTGTTAGAACATTTTCGTTTACTAATGTTTATGTTGATGATTAAAGAGATACAAAGTATTTAATGGTGTTAAATGTTTGTCATCATTATTAGAATGTTAGTTGTAATAGAAAGCTCCATAATTTGTAAAGTTGAAAGTTGAGAACTCAAACTTAATTCTTAACTTCTGATTGAAACTTTTTCGATATCCCATTTTGTATAAAGAACAGCCGAACGGGAATATTTACATGTGACTGAAATTCTTCAAAATAGGATATAAAGTTAACGTTTAGATTTATGCTTAAGATGTTAGGGTCTTTTATGTTGCTGTTATACAATTAAGATTGGGTATAAAACTCCACATATTTTGTTTTTTTAATCCATAAAAAATATAGGAGCCAAGCATTTATATGTTTATATTAAAAAAAATAGCATGTGAAGGGTTTATATACTTAAACTTGAATGCCTAATAGACACATATTATTTTCTCTATGTTTAATTATTAATATATGAATAAACCAACAGTGTCCCTTCAAACATACTTTCGAAAGCCTATGAGATTCGATGCATTTATAATGGCAGTTTTGAAGTAAATGAACAGAAATATTTGGTAGCTAGTTGAAAGATATGTGCGAGATGAAATTAATTATCGAATGTTTGTTTTGGAATTTTAGCTTAATGGTTGTAAGACCATCTCTCGTCTTGTATGAGTTCTTGTAAGCCTTAGACATAGAAATTAAGTCTCTTTGTGAGGGTTTTGGTTTAAGTCTGAATGAGTAAGGTTTACCCCTATTAATTGTCATGTCTTCAGACGGATTAGTAGAGATTTTCAATCTACTTCAAGGGAGCTCTCTAGCGCAGACCCAGTTAAAACAACGTATGATAGAATCATGTTGTCGAATAGATAAATCTACTTTTCAAAAAATAATAATAATAAGTTATCGAATGCTCTGTAATATATATCAAGCCAAATTCAATCATGTCGGAATATGCAAAAATAAAAAATAATAAAATAATAAAATTGGAGGAGGATCATGCAGGAATACGACTTCCAAGTTCCAACTCTTGTCTAAAGCATGCATTCTTACTCGTCCAACCTTTCAAATCTATTAAAGTACATGTACATCAATGTTTGTGTTTTTTCGTGTTTTTGTTATTAACTAAGAATGTGTTTGTCATAAGTTATTACTCTTATAAAATTTGTTTGGGGTTGCAATAAAAACATCACGGAATAAAAACTGGTGGCTAATTTGTTGATAAGTTTTTCTTATGTCTCGCGTTTCCTGTAATTAGCATACAATTTGTTTCAAACTTTTAGCAACTTTAGCAGTTAAACTTCTGAGAAGAATCTAGGTCGTATTTAGTGTATATTGATCACTAGGAGCTTTGCTAGTTGATCGTTTTGTATATAATATATCATATTCTAGTCATTCAAAAAAAAGATGAGAAGAAAAAGAGAAGAAATTTATTCCATCGCTCTCGACTACTAAACACCTCGCCTATATATATAGAGAGTCCCTTTCATGGGAAGTTATGTCATTTTCTTGAGAAGAAAACATGTATCACCCCCAATCACTTTCCTAAAAATTCAGTGTTAAACTGTTATGCCTTACCATCTGGTAATTGCCAACGAGTCTCTACCTAAACCATAATCAACCTTCTAGACATAGTTAGGACCCTAGCTACGATTTGGTGATAAAACAATTATTAAGCTTTTTTCTTATGATTACTTTCTAATGATGTTTGTATGTTAGTAATAGAAAATGGTAAAGAAAAAAATAAACATGCCAATACTAAACAGTAAACACCAATATTAGAAAATGTGAGAGATCGATCACTACTTGACCACTTGACCCAATGTGAAAATGCTACGTGTGACAATAGAAAGAATATTGTTATACCATTAAAAAAAAAAAAAAGTTTGTATGTAATGTTTCTTTCTAACAATAATTATTTTTTCACTTATTTCTCATTGTTGTATCAATTTTTTTTCATAGACACAATCCTATTAACAGTAAGGCCCACCACATCGTTTCAACACGACCATTGCACGGATACTGTGCTAGTTAAAAATAAGAGATCGAGAGTGAGAGGTCAAGGATAAAAGATAAAAACAATGCAAATTTTACGAAATTTAAAGAACATTACAATAAGAGTCATTAATCTATTTTATCTATACAGTAACAACCTCTTACTTTTTTAAAAAAAAATATACCGGACTACTTAAATTATTCCTATCATTTATTAATTAACTTAAATATGTCTATCTAATGTACATATATTACTTTTAATGGAAAAATATTTACAATTTACATTTTTCAACCCAATATATTAGCTACCCTTATTTTACATTAATAATATCGCCGTTAATTCAAACCACCGCAGTCGCCATTACCTGTGCCGCCGCTACTACCGTCACCCGCCGTTGTTATTCCCGTCGTTGTCGTCGTCATCACCACCCCTTGCTGCCACCTCATTCCGCCACTGACAACACAAATCATTTATTGTACGGACATGCATATGATAAAAAAAAATAAAAATAGATAGTCATCCTTATGAATACACATACTTTTACGTACTCAAACACGTCTTTAGATAAAATAGAGTAGTAACTACTAACTAACTCAAAAAGCGTTTTGAAGTAACTAAATCAAAATCAAATTTTAATAACAAAAAGCATTGATTGGTAAAAAGGCATTAAAACTCTGAACAAACGTTTCGCATAAGAAGAATGAATGAAAAAGGAAACTTGATTTCATATTTTAATAGTAAATATAGTATATTCAAAGAAATCAGCAACCGACTCTGTTGTTTGAAATACCCAGAAAATGTACCTGTAAAGTTTTTCTTTCATTTTTCACTAAAGGTACAAATTACAAAAAACAGAAGGCTAAAAAGTTATCACGTTAACTTGAAATAAATATCCATAACCAAAAAAAAAAAAACAAAAAAAACTTGTCAATTCACTTTTTGTTTATAAAAGTTTTAACAATTATTATAACTATGTAACATAATGTTTTTATTAAATAGATTAATTTATACCCTAATACCCTTATCAAAACATTAGTTGTTTATACAAATTTTAAGTTTATTAGGGGGGTTTTCTAGAGTCCTGGATTTTATCTCAAGAATACGTGGTTCGAACACCGCATACTGTTCAATTGAATGTTATTGTGGTGTTTCGAATTCTAAATACTAACTCGTTAAAAAAAGAAAAAGAAATTTCTCGGTTATGATAATATACTAATAATGGGCTTATTCCAAAATTTCAAAAACTAAGGCATAAAACCATTCTTTTTAAGACCAACTTTAACGCAACTCATAACCCCAACGTATTCCCTCAAATACGTTGACTTGTCGGCACAGAACGTTAAAGCAGTTATTTTTTTTTATCAGTATCTTGCCAACACATAACCAATTTTTATATACCGTGTGTTAGATAATTCAATATCGATGATCGCTAAAGTTGGTTGTCGGTCATAATCGTCAGTTGCCGGTCATCGTCTCTCTAATTAAAGTATAAAGCATATAAAAAAGGACATTTACATAGTAAGAAAATCATGTTTATACTCTTTATGACAATTGTATATTGTTAATTTGTTATAAACAACTAAAACTTTAAAGAAACACTTATGCTATGTTCTTGAGTTTTTTTAAGAGATTAGAAAAGAAAGGAATCCAAATAATTTTAAAACAATTTGTGTTCTTGAGTTTTTTTTAAGGATGGAAGAGAAATGAAATGATAGGAAGTGGAGTGATAATCTAGTTGATTTTGTTTCCTAAATCTTCTTCCCACTTTTGGGATGGTTTGAAAGGATTCAATATCTTCTAATCTCATCTTATCACTTCTTTTCTTTTAATAAGCAACTCAAAAACATAGCATTAGACGGTTTAAATTTCTGGTTGTGATCCTATGGGTTTTTACTGAAATGGATCAACTGGACCATTGGGCCGCTTGGGCTCCGACCATTGGAGCATTAGTTCACCCTGACGAAGTTCTGTGTTTCGCTATATATAGGTGATTCGTTAATAATAATAATAATAATAATAATAATAATAATAATAATAATAATAATAATAATAATAATAATAATAATAATAATAATAATAATAATAATAAAAAATATCATTGAAAAAACAATGAAACATCACGTTTATGGCATTAAAGTATAGTATATATAAATGTGTTGACAAAAGCTGGATTCTTCCTATCCGAGTTCTAATGTTACACCAAATAAAACTACAATCAAGTAAGTTAATCCCATAATATTCACACAGAACATATTTATGTAGCTTAAAACAGATTGGAAGAAAGTGGGAGGGATAAATACTTTTGACGATTTAGTATCTTTACTTTTATGAGTAGTGATTATATATCGCATAAAAACATGTAAAATGTGACTATAAAGGATACATTAGGTGATTAGGAAATGAAGTATCGAAAATTCAAAATCAAAAGAAAATACAGATAAAGGCGTTTGATTCTATCTCAAACGCCATATAGGTCATGTTATCTAGTAAGAACGGCATTTTTAAGTATTATTTGGCATCGTGCTTATTTCAGTCAAAAATTACCTAAGATAATTTTATAAAATATTTTAGACAACTCAATAACCGAAGATTTGTAAGTGGGTTTTGGTGTTCAAGGTTCTTAAATTAAAAGGAAAGTTTTCTTAACAAAAATAATTAAAACTAAGAGTTTTGACTAAAAAGAGTTTTGAAAAAGACTTTGAGACAGAAATACTTGGAGCATTTAAAAAAATTGTTGAAGATAAAGTATTGTAAATTAACGCTATGATCTTAAAGAAAAAATGTAAAAGATAATGACACCAGAATTTTGTTGACGAGGAAAAACCCTTGATCCAGTTAAGTGATCTTACGTAAAAAACCCCGAGAGGATTCAATCGACCCTTCCTTAGTTCTTTTATTATTTTGGTTGATTACAATACAATGAGGGTGAGAGTGATTTGATCGAGCTAATGAACGAAAAAGAAATTAAGTATGTAGTGAATAAGTGTGTCGGAGTACAAGTGTGTGTGAGTAGTTAACCTAATCTCGATCAATCACCTCTTATTTATAATGTAAATTCCTAACTAACTATCCGAAATATCTGGGATCTTTCGTGTGATAATATTTAACGTGTTGAGGTTGAAAAGTGGACGTTGAGTCTTCATTGACACGTTTATTCTTCGAGTTCGTTGCGATTTCCTCGGGATAGCACGTTTATTTTCTTGCTCAATAAGCTGAATGAATGTAGACATTTATTTCCGACCGTTGGCTAATTCCTTAATATCCTGGATAATGATCCTTAGTTTAGGATCCTGCAAAACATAAAAAGTATTATCGTGTACAACAAAAACTTATCTTAATAATATCTTTATTTAGGATCATAGTTATAGAAAATATGACCCTAAACAGTGCTCATTAACCAAAATTAGAGAAACAAGAGATTGGCAAATTCTTCGAAAATGACAATATAAACAAATTTTGTGTCATAAAACCGCAAACGAAATGGTTTCTTATCTCAATCAATGTCATAATCTATTTCAGGTCAGTGACAGGTTGGCTTTTTAACAAGAAATTATGGAAGGTCGGTGATGGATTAAATTTCTTTAATAAGAAATTACGAAGAACTAAACTTAATAATGTTTATTTTCAACCAACGGACTTGTAACCCAACCATAAGTAGTTACAAGTTCTAACTTATTACTTAATTGATCGTTATTAAAAGTAAAATATATTATCGTGTTAAATTTCGGTATAATATATGTGACAGAGATTGAAAAATAGTAAAATAGGTGGATGATAAGGATATGATGTATAGATGAGTAAAGATATATGCAAAGTTGCGGATGTTCAATCTGTAAATTTATATGATTATATATCTATATTCAACAAACGAAATTGATAAATCAATTGAAAATGTTAGACAAATAAATTGAATATGTTTAATGAAATTGTGTCATAACTACAATTTTGTTTAAATATCAAAATATATCATGCGATACTTAACCAAGACTCATAATATTTTGTTTATTTATGAATTACTTTTAGTTTTGTATGAACTTAGTGAAGAAAAGAAAAGCTTTAAATAAAATACCATTAAGTGGGAACATTAAGCTAACTGATTACTGACATACGGAGTAATAAAGTAGAATGACATATATATTGCCTTGAAAATTAACTTCATTTGGATAATGCATGATTGGCTTTAATATATCAGGGTATAGCATCGTTTCATAAGTGACAATGTTGAGCTGCAAGAACATCAGATGTTATTTTACAAGAAAAACAAGTCTATATATATCTATCAAGAGAAGCCTATATTGTGTGGATGTTAACGAAATTCGAGTGGGTTAGTGGAAAAAAAAGACAATACGACATTGACTTTGACAATAACACATAATATATTAAAGGGGTTTGCTAAATACAACTTTAGGGCTGTGTTTAAGGTGCATAAATTGTTTGTACATTTATCATGAAAATCAGGGGGCGGACTTTTAATATAGAAGGTACAAGTTTTTTATGCACGTTAAATACAGCCCTTAGAGTTGTATTTAGCATTTCCCTATATTAAAAAGGTTTTACTAAATAAAGCCTTAAGAGCTTTCGTTAAGGTGCATTAATTAGTTGTACACTTACCATAAAATTTAGGGGCCAACAATTAATATGAAAATGTATAACCTTTTTATGCACGTTAAGTAAAGCCCTAAGGGCTTCATTTTTTACATTTTCCATATTAAAATTATAATTGATCAATTGTTCTAAAAAGTTGCCATCGGAGCCAAAAAAAAGGATCATTGAGTAGATTCACCACGGCAACTTATTCTTGGCAAAAATTGACTAAATGGTGACTTCTGATCTTCACTTTTAATACAAACGCCAACAATACCAATTTATTATTCGGATCTTGATACCGAAGTCTACGACTACCAAAATACCAACTTTCCTAACATACACACAACAAACTTATGTGCCAAAAATAAGGAAACTTGTATTTATCAGGGGAAAAAAAGTAGCTACTCAATTATTTAATTTATCTTTTAAACAAAGAATTTACCGTCAATTATTTTTGTTAATTGTTTATTTACCATATCCATTCGATATCCTGTACTACTATTTTAAATTATCTAATCACAACAACCTTAAATAATAATTTAATTTTATTAAAACATTGAAATGCTAAATAGGAAACAAAATAAAAAGCCTTTTGACACATAATTCGGCATTGATTGTCTATAAATACCCACTAGCCTCTCCATTTTCGGCACTCGTCTCATTCTCATAAGTTTTTTTATATTTTCTCTCTACTTATTAACTTCTTATAAATTCCAATAAGTTGTTTATATACTACTACTATATACTATAATAATATATAGTAATTGTTTGTTACATAAAATAATAATAATAATCATATTGGTGTAGTCGTCTAATAATTAGATAAGTGTCCAATGGAAGGTGGAATACACCCAGCTGATGCTTCGGCTTTCAGAGACTGTTTTTCGCTAGCATGGAAAAATCCTTATATTCTTCGACTTGCTTTCTCTGCTGGTATAGGTGGACTACTTTTTGGATATGACACAGGTATATTATCTACTATATCTATTTTATTGTCACTCTATATATATAATTATATATATATAAATGGAGTATATAGTTTGTAAATTATATGATGATATTGTACGTTTTGTGGTGATCTCATGTAGGGGTGATATCTGGAGCCCTGCTATACATCAGGGATGACTTTGAGTCTGTGGATAAGAAGACTGTTTTACAGGTGAGTAGCGTTCGCCTTTTCTTGTTAGCCAATGAGTGAATACACGTACTTCTATCTTATAATATTAATTAATTTAATGGTCAAAATGGTTAAGTGAGAATGTTAAATATTCTTGGAATGTTTTTAACATTTTGCTGATCCTAATACTCCGTATTTTACACCTAACTAGAGCAAGTACTCGCGCGTTGCGGCGGTGAGATGGTGAGGTAATACCTAGTTCATAAAGTATGATAGGTTATAAGAGTTGATATGTGATAGAGTATGATAGTCAAATGCCTTAGCCGTACGGGCTCGGCCCTCAGATTTAAAAATTTGTCGAAAGTATATCGAATAACATCTCTAATGAAAATGCATGAAATCTTAAGAACACCCATACAATTTTTATAATTTATCGATGTACGGTTTTTGAGATAAAAGATTTTGAATGAATTGGAGGAATAAATGATTTATGGAGGAGAGAGAAAAAAGATGATTGGTTGAGATTTGAGGAGAGATAAAGGATATTATAATTATTTTAGATAAATATAGAATAGATGAGAGGGGTATTTTAAGGATGTACTTAAAATCAATGTTGAAAATTTCAACTCAATGTTGAAAATCTGGAAGGAATCTGCTTTATAATATAGTATAAATATTTATTTTATAAGTATATAATTTATATGGATTCATTTATTTGAAAAGATAAAGTATGATCCCATATAACTTTATATGATATGATTCTTAAGTTATTTTTGGTAACTTTAAATTTGATTGTGTTTTGTGGTACCAAAGAAACCGGGTCATGTAGTCATGCTAGTAGCTCGTTACACACACATAATAACGACGACGATTATAATAGTGTGCTTTTGGATTTTAATTGAATTCGTTAGTTTAAGTTGGATAGTTAGCTTTGAGTAATTGTATGTATGGATAAACATGGCATTTAATCCAAACATTTTTTTTATATGAAAAGTATATTCTGTTATTCGGAGGAAACAATATTTTAATCTTTTTTGGTGTCGAATTGAAAATTTGAAATGCTTTTAGATTTTAAAAAAATTAGTTAGTTTAAGTTGGATAATCTTGATTAATGTCAAAATACTTCATGTAAGGGCGAGTGAGTATTAATTTCTAAAGACTTAACGGATAATTTAAATGAGAATAAATTTTTGAATGGTATTAAAGTTATCCCCTTTTAAATTATTCCAAAAAATATTTCTATCACGACATACATTTTAATTATACGAAAATGCTAAATTAAACCTTAACTTCACTTAACGTGCATAAACGATTGTAACTTTTTATATTAAAAACTCACCCCTGAATTTTGTGGTAAGTGTACAACTATTTAAGGCACTTTAACGAAAGTGTTTAGGGTTCCTTTAGCAATTAAAGGAAAATGTTTATATATATTTAGAAACATATAAAATACACAAGATTAAATTAAAATTGCAAAGATAATATAAAATAACGTACGAAAAAGATGTGTTTGGTACATATGTTCTTGTTGTCTATTGTAGTGAGTCGCATTTAATAGGTGTCACACATATTCTTTACGTATTTTGATTATATATTTGATGATCCTGATTAAAAGTAGGAATTTTAAAACTTTTTGAAGTTTTGGAGGCTAGAAAATGAATTTTATAATAATTTATTATTCAAATTTTATAATAAAATATCACATTAGTAAAAAGTATTGTTAAAAGTGTTAAATTGTTTTATTAGTTTGATACTTTGGATTTATATAGATATGTTAAGTTTGTTCCTAGTATACTTGGCAATGTCGTTTGTGAAACATACAATAAAATATTTTCAATTTTGTTTTCTTTGGGAAGAGTCCAATTTTGACACTTCAAGTGAACAAAAAGGTCAGAGACATAGCTGTAAAGAAAGAAAATATAAATAGGAACTATAATATTCTTCTAATTTCTAAATAGAAAACTTAATTTATTGGAATGTCCATGTCATGTATCCTGATTAGAGCTGGCATATCGTGTCCGATACGAACACGATAAGACACGAACACGATAGGGTTAAACACGAACACGACACGATAGCTATTCGTGTCAGTTTTTTCAAACACAAACACGACACGATTTTTAACAGGTTACACGATAAGAGACCTGTTATGAGACCTGTTAAGAGACTTGTTAAAAGTTACACGATAAGGGACTTGTTAAGAGACCTGATAACGTGTCTTATCGTTTCTTAACGTGTCCTTATCGTTTCTTAACGTGTCCTTAACGTGTCTTTAACATGTCTTTAACGTGTCTTTAACAGGTCTTTAACGTGTCTTTAAGACACGATAACTATTCGTGTCTTAATAGGTCCGGACATGTTAAGACACGAAACACGAAAAAACCAGGTCATGTCGTGTCGTGCTAACAGGTCCGTGTCGAAAATTGCCAGCTCTAATCCTGATGTAAAATCAGGTATTTATTAAAATTTTGACACTTATTTTGTTCATATTTAAACTGATAATACAGAATATATATATATATATATATATATATATATATATATATATATATATATATATGTATATCCCCTTTTTTAATATATATGAATTCGTGGAATTATATATCACATGTATACTATTATTATGGGCATGACGATTTACCCTCTAAAGATACCAAATGATTAAGAGTCATGTGAAAAAGCAAAGCAAAAACAACACATATGACCTACCAATATGAGACGAGTAGGTTCTAGTCGCTTCATTTTCACTCAACAAGTCAAAGTCTTGACTTGGAATTTTGTGTATTGAAACTGACACTCCAATTTTGACCACTCTACCTCTTTTTCCATGTCTTATTAAAACATTGAGTACGATACAAAGTTACAAACTTATAATTACTACAAATTATATATATCACATATATTCTTTTTGTTTAACATGATATGTTTAATAAGTTACAAATCACAAGTCATGGGCTTGAATGCTTGATTGTTAATGATAGGATGTTCGTAAGGTTTTCCTAAAATGTCTTTCTGTAATTTGAAAATTTGTCTATTTAAAAAAGATGTTGCAGATTCGATAATTACCAACTTGGCAACTTGTGACCATTTTTCGATTTAGTTAATGGGCTGAAAATTTATTGTTGTTTGATAAATCCACTCAGTGAAAGTAGTCCAACTGTTAATTTGATATTAATTTGATACTGTTACTTTTTCACCGGCTCTGGTAAAAAGTCAAGTCTGACATTCTTTTTAGCGGTTAATTGGTTGATCATATGTTTTTTTTTTTTGTTGGGTCAGGCTTCAACTAATTTTTAGTCGGTTTAATAGGATCCAGAGAAGTTACAGAAACTAATAGACGTTTTAATTTGGTAGTCAACCAACAACCGACCTTATTTTACACTTATCTATATTTAGATAAAGTCTTTTTGATACTCCTTAGTTAGTAGTAATTATCCCTTTTCAACGGCAGTAATTATCCCATGTTAGTCCATTTATCTTCTGTTACCAATAATATTCGACTTCTTTAAACACATTAAAACTTTATAAAAAAATGCTATTAAATGACTAAGCAATTACAAAAAATATACTCAATTCGATGCATATCTATAACAAAAACTCTAATATGAGTATAAAATAGATACACACGATTTTAATAACAACTATGATAATAAAAAGGAGATCCCAATAACAAAAGAGATCGATCCAAATGACATTCCTTTTACCATTTGTATATGAAAAAAAATATAAGTTAATAAAACCTATAAATTATTATATATACTAAAAAGCATGAATCGGTTTGCGTGTGTCATACATTTTTAAAAATTTTAGTCCTTGTCGTTAAATTTGTTGCAGCAATGGTCCTCATCAGCTAACGGCTGTTAATTTTTTCCTGCAGTTTTAGTCCCTGTTGTTAAATTTGTTACAACAATGATCCCTATCAGCTAACTCTAACCTTTTAACTTTAGGTTTCTAAATATGTGCCACATAACTTTAACCTTTTAACTTTTGTCACATAACTTTAATTTCTTTTACTTTTAGCACAAAAGTTTGCTTTTATTTAGTTTTTAAACATATTTTTTTCTAACTTTTGCCACGAAAGTTTCATTTTTTTACTTTTTATGACGAAAACTATTAACTTTATTTCACTTAATTTTAATTTCTTTTATTTTTGGCACGAAAGCTTTGTTTTATTTAGTTTTTAAACTTTTATTTTTCTAATTTCTTCCACGAAAATTCATTCTTTTTACTTTTTATCACAGAAACTTTTAAACTTTTACTTTTTGTCACATAACTTTTATTTCTTTTATTTCTTGCACGAAAATTTTGTGTTATTTACTTTTTATACATTTGTTTTTCTAACTTTTGTCACGAAAGTTTCATTCTCTTTACTTTTTATTACATAAATTTATGAAGTTTTCGTCATTTTACTTTTTGCCACATCACTTTTATTTTTTCTACTTTTCACACAGTTTTGTTCTATTTACTTTTTATACTTTTATTTTTTCAACTTCAGCCACAAATGTTTCATTTTTCTTTACTTTTTATCACATAACTTTTTACTTTTTAACTTTTGTCATGAAAATTTCATTTTATATAATTTTTCACATGTTTACATGTCACGTAATGTCTCCCGGGGCAACGCCTGGGGACAAAAAACTAGTTAACAATCAATTTTGGACATTCCAAAACGAGAACCGGGATAATAACTTGGGAGTAAAGAAATAAATTATCAAGATTTTTTACCAAATATATAGCTTTTACGGATTACTGTGTATATTATGGCATTTATGATAAAAGTAGATTTTTCGCATTGATAAACATATTAGAAAAAATGGTAAATGTGTGAGAACCTTTTTTTAGTACCGATCAGAGCACACATCGTATAAAACTCATGAACGTTGACTTACCATTTTTACACATATATGATGGATCATAAGATTGATAATGTTTGAATATATAACTTGCATCCTTCATTTGTGGGTCCATGTGACACATAATATAATTAGTAGTTATAAATATAACATATTGATGTATGATGTATTGTTATTAAATTTATTTTTTTGTATTCACGCCTAAACATGCTATCGGGACATGCATGTTATATATTTTTTTTATAGTTATAATAATGTAAAATTAAAAATAATTTTAGGGAATATATTTAATTATTTGAAAATGTTTTTGTTGTTGTAGATGATTTAATAACTTTTTAAAACAATTTTATTTTATTCGTCTCATATAAAACGTAGCATAGTTGTTATGTTTGATAAATTTAATATTTTTATGAGATAGTCTATACCCATGTACTTGAGTAATAATTTATGACAAGTTTATGCATGATGAATTCAACAGGAAAGCATAGTGAGCATGGCAGTTGCAGGAGCAATCATTGGGGCGGCAATAGGAGGGTGGCTAAACGACCGTTATGGGCGGAGATTTGCACTTTTATTTGCGGATTTTCTATTCTTCATTGGAGCTGTCCTCATGGCCGCTGCACCCAACCCTAGTGTCCTTATCATGGGTCGTATTTTCGTTGGATTTGGAGTGGGAATGGCATCAATGACCTCCCCCTTGTACATATCCGAAGCTTCTCCAGCCAAAATCCGAGGCGCTTTGGTCAGCACAAATGGGTTTTTGATCACTGGAGGCCAGTTTCTTTCCTACCTCATCAATTTGGCCTTCACAAAGGTAAGAGAAACCGCTACTCTTGCATCTATTTTATTTTGTGTGACTTTGTGTTTTTACTTGTCAAAACATAGAACATTTTTCTCCAATTTTTTTCTCAAGTAAAATGGTTGCACAAGTTATATCCATTGTATCTCTAAGTTATAATTATCATTTTGATATTTGATACTGTAAGTCAACTGACAACTACAATGCAAAGTAGATAATTCAATCTTAGAAAAAGAAAACATAATTAGTAGAGTTTTAGTATTTTTGAATTACTAAAATTTGTAGAATCCAAGTATACTAAGTGGTGGTAGTTAATAGGTTCTTTCACATATGCACACTAGAAAATGATTACTTGAAAGAACTTCCATTGACTTTACTGATTAGGCAGATGCATGTGACCAATATGCTCCCCTACTCCATTATTTATTATTCCTCTTCTTGTGGAAACAATGGCTACTTTTGCATTTTGCAATATGCTCCCATCAATCAACTCAAGTCCATATATCATATCATGATGTATCTGTATCTCTTGTGCACTCACCTAGTAAAACTAAAAGTCACTTTTATTTAGACATAATGTGCTTGTATTCAAAGTTTCACTCGGGAGTTCGGTAATTTCATATAAATGTATGCCAAAAAATAACAGGAAATTTGCATAAGGTCACCTATTAACAATGTTTATGAAAAAGTTACTTTAGTATGAACATATATAAAAGTTGCAAATGAATCAAATATAGTAACTTGGTATATCATTTCCTAAATGTATCATGCTTTGTACTTTTAGTTGCAAACTAAATAATGAGAAGGCTCTAAATTATAGCATTATGTAACGTTATTAGTTAGTATGATGTTTGAGAAAGACTATACTCGTACTTATTTGATGGTTCATCAGGCACCGGGAACATGGCGTTGGATGCTTGGAGTTGCTGGGGTCCCTGCTCTCTTGCAATTTGTACTCATGCTTGCCCTTCCCGAGTCTCCTCGTTGGCTTTATCGCAAGGTTCGTACCCAATATCTCTACGTATATCGTTCAAAGTTGGTTGCGTTAAATCAATCGCAAAACTTTGAACGATTTGTACTTTAAATTTAACAAATCCTCAATGACAACTTGAAATTCTAAAAAGATATACGAGTAATAAATAATACACACATATACATGAAAGTATACAAACAATATACTAATTGTATGTAACGATATGATGGCAGGGTAGGGAAGCAGAGGCGATAGCGATACTAAAAAAGATATATCCTGCGGAAGATGTTGAAGCAGAAATCGAAGCTCTCAAGGATTCAGTTGAAAAAGAGGTCGAGGAAACGGGTTCATCCCAGAAAATCGAGATGGTCCAACTAATGAAAACAAAGACCGTTAGGAGAGGTCTTATAGCTGGGGTAGGGCTTCAAGTTTTCCAACAATTTGTGGGAATCAACACCGTTATGTACTACAGCCCGACCATTGTTCAGTTAGCCGGCATTGCATCAAACCAAACCGCCCTCCTTCTGTCGCTCGTGACAGCCGGTCTAAATGCCTTGGGCTCGATTGTTAGCATTTATTTCATTGACCGGACCGGGAGAAAGAAACTTTTGGTAATTAGTTTGATCGGTGTTATACTCTCGTTAGGACTTCTTTCGGCTGTTTTTAACGAGACCACGTCTCATTCACCACCTGTTAGCGTCGCTGAGACGTCTAACTTTGGAAACTTCACCTGCCATGCTTTCGGGTCGGTTACCCCTTCAGCTCACTGGGATTGTATGAAATGCTTAAAGGTTTCACACTGTGGTTTCTGTGCTTCATCTGTTGATAAGGTAACAATCTTTACTCTCAATCTTTTTCTAAAATTAATTATCATAAATTTATAGTGCTAATATACAAACAAAATATTCACGGTCAAAGTTAGAAAAAAAAAAAAAACTTTAAAAAGTCAACAAAGGGAGTAACTGTTATTATCTTGTTTGTCATGACAGCTGCTACCTGGTGCTTGTTTGATTGCAAATAACACGGTAAAGGATACATGCCACAACGATGGACGATTATGGTACACTCGTGGCTGTCCAAGCAAACTCGGGTGGCTTGCACTAGTTGGTCTAGCCCTCTACATCATATTCTTCTCCCCAGGGATGGGTACCGTCCCATGGATTGTCAACTCTGAGATATATCCGTTAAGATACCGAGGTGTATGTGGAGGAATAGCTGCAACTGCAAACTGGATTTCAAACCTCATTGTGGCACAATCCTTTTTATCATTGACTGAAGCCATTGGTACTTCATGGACTTTCTTCGGTTTTGGGGTGATATCAGTTGTAGCGTTGTTGTTTGTCATCATTTTCGTGCCAGAAACTAAAGGTCTGCCAATTGAAGATGTTGAAAAGATGCTTGAAGAAAGGGCATTTCAGTTAAAGTTTTGGGTCAAAAGGCCAGAGGTTGTGAAGAAGCCGATTGTTGTGAAGAAAACTTCCGACGTTTGAATGATAGTTTGCAAAAAAAAAATGCCATTGATGCGTATCATAGATAGTTATATGCAACGTCGTATTAGTGATATTGAAGATTCGAACTAGTTGGTATTAGATTACTAATTAACGGGGATTGTGTTTTAGGTATCCCGTCGAATGAATTGTGTTTAATTAAGAAAGTGCCAGTAAGAGCACAATATTGTAATGTGCCAAAAGGCCTAAAACACTTTGGTGTCATCATTCGTCAAGTGTAATTCACCGTTTGATCGAGAAGTTATTACTCGACGAATTATCAAGATTATCATAAAGTGCAATTTTTGCCCATTAATCCCGATAGTTGCATTTATTTATATATATAGAATCTGAACCAGTACTGTAACTTCTGGTTTTTCTTCTGGTGTAACTTTCGTCCAAACTCCCAAAAAGCTTCTTTGTTTTTTTTTTTCATTTAGAGAAACGTAACAAGTTACAAACAACATTAAAATGACAAATAAAACAATCTATGTCACTGTTATGTATCTTACAATCATGTTTATAGATAATCAAGTGAGAGATGATGCCATTCCATTTAAGAAAGCATAAATTTCTTGGTCACAAGCACGTCGTTGTGAGAGACAAAGACGCAATAGCACATAATGATCAAACGGGGAAAAGCAAAAGAAAGCACAAAGCTAGCTTAGTACGTAGCCATAACTTATCAATAAGGATAAAGAGAAGAGTCGTGGCTACGTTTGGCCATTGCTAAAGTCGTGTCTAGCGGGACCTTAAACTTTTGACTGGGACACAAAGCTTTATAAAGCAAAGCATGATTGTGAACCAAAGAGTGGCACGCTACAAAAGTCGTTTTGATAGACAGCTTAAAGTGTCACCAGACGAAATCCAGTTCGTAGCCAATATGTGTTCGACTGTTTATGTAATTAACCAAAACGACCTATATAAATTAAATGATTATAGCATGTATGTCACCTAATTAATTGCAATACTTATCATTATTTCGTTGTTATATATCTTATGTTCCATTTACTTCAACCAACTTTGTACTAGATTTAAAAATTTTAAATCTATCTTTATGAAATTTGTTCATATTATTACGTTGTTGATGACATTCTTGTTAGTATAGATACAATTATGCAATAGCTAAGAAAATGATGAACACATTAGGCTTGAATTTGAAAGACGTCTTAGCCCAAGACAGAGCTCATTGGGCTAACAAATAGTTTATGACTTTATGGATTATGATACTTTAACAGGCCTCTTTTCATTTTCCTTATTCTAGTCTTCCATCATACGTTAAAGATGCATTGTATCTTTCCATTCAACACTTGTGTATTTTTATGGAGTCTTCTATAAAATAAACTTTTAACTTGCATTTTAGGCATTCATATAATTTAAAAGTAGGAATTATATAACATATATTATCATTTATAAAAACAAATAAATTGGATAAAGTTACAAAATTAAATTACAACGCTTTTGCTAACTTGCTATTCGAGACACATGTTAAAAAACTAGATGTATGTACACTGAAGGTGTGGCGACGACGACATTGTTGGCGGGAATGTACGACGGTGATGATGGTGGTGGCGTGGTGGTAACTGATGTAAGAGGGTGGGTTGGAGTATCTATGTTGTAATTTATTTCATTGAGAGTATTATAAGTAAATATGTGAAGATGTTTAAATTATTGAATAAAGAAAATGGATAATATGGTCATTTTAAAATCTTAATTACCTAAAGGGGAAATGGGTAGTTTGCTTTATATAATTGTATAAATATTTAATAAACTTGATATTTTGTAAAACTATATTTATTATCAATACTAAAAGTAGATTTTTAAATAAGGCTAATGGATTAGTTTTAGTTTATTTAAGAAAAACTGAGCTCATTAATTATATATTAACATGTGCATTTGTGCTTAATGTCCTAGTCTTAATGTTTATGTTTTAATATGGGCACATACTAGAAACTGAGCCTGGCATATCCAAACTTTCTTCTCTTTGCACTTTCAATTAGCACCCTTCCATGTTTGTCCATAAGCTCATAGATTAAACGAGAATAACACAAAAGACTAAAGTCGCGGAAGTTGCTAGTCGTTTTTAGTCTATACAATAACAGATTTTAACAATACATCACTAAATAAGTTTTTACAGTATTGTATAATACTATAAAATACATTTAATAATGTACATCTAAAATTCAGTAGTGTACCTATTGCAATGTATTGCTTCCTCAAAAACAAAGTTTTAGCTTTAGATATTTCGGTGGAGGTGGAGGCCTTTGTCTCCTTTTCGTTTCGAGGAATCTTGATATTTGTATTAAAATCAAATGTTAAGATTCAAAGTTAATATTTGAATATGAACTCTTGCTTTTAATCTAAATATCTAAATCATCAACTTTACTTATAAAGTTAATAATAATTTTAGTGGATGTTAACCCTCCCAAAACACATATTACAAGTACAAACTCTTGTTATATCCCACTATCCTACATTGAGTTACTGACTTTTTTTTTTTCTTTATTACCTTTTCATTTTTAAACAAGTGTTGTGTTATTAGGGCAATCGGAAACTAGTATACCATACATGAAGAGAATTATATTTGTATCAATGTTTTTAATCATATTATCACACTATGCAGTTGATATTTGTATAGTATATTGTGGGTAAAATATTAAAAGCAATGGTACGCTTATCAACTCCTATATATGATAAAATGAATATAAAAATAAAATTAGTTACTTAAAAAAAGTAGATTAATATCTTATTGACTTAAACCAGTTACTAACAATAATAAAAAAAAGTTTTGTGATTTTGTGTTTAATTATAATATACACAAGTTGTGTCATTGTCTATGTTACACTATAATTGACTAGACACCAAGCATAAAATGTCGACTGATATTTTGGAGTGCTTCATTTACTTTTTATTTTTGACCGGAGGTTTTCATAAAAACAAGTTTTTTTTTATCTTAAGATAAAAGCAAAACTATCTAAATCTCACATCTTTCAGACCCTTTCTTAGAGATTAGATCATGTTATTGTTGTCATTTTCTTTTTGTTGAAGGTAGCGAATTATCACTCACGACATCTTATTCACTTTTATCAATTTTATCATTTCAACATCATATAAGTAGAACTATATATTAATATTAAACTGAAATATTTCTCCTTACAACAAATCTTCACTTATATTGTTATTTTTATTTCTTATAACACCTCTTTTAGAGTCCTTTCTCAGATATTAGATCATTATGTTGTTGTCATTTTCTTTTTGTTGAAGGTAGCGAATTATCACTCACGATATCTTATTCACTTTTATCAATTGTGTCATTTCAACATAATATAAGTAGAACTATATATTAAACTGAAATATTTCTCCTTACAACACATCTTCACTTCTTTTGTTATTTTCTTTACTTATTATTATTTCTTTTTTTTTTACAAATTAACACACTACATTTATAAATTAAATACTCCGTATTACTGAACCTTCTTACACGTACATATATACACACAACAAAGCCATTGGCACTAGTTTAACTTTATCTTATGTTCGTTTTTTTGGAACTTTTTTCCCATGATAACTTTCAGTTTTTACCTAACTTGCACTTATGTTTAGTGGTAAAACAACAAATGCAGGCAACCACTAGCGTTTTAATAGTTAGGTTTCTTTAATATGTCATTCCTTTATTTTCATAGTATATTTTCTTTCATTCTTTTTGTGTTACATATTTTATGTTTTCTCATCTAAGTGCTTAACGTACTTTCATGTCTAATCACTCCTAATGTTGACTTTTAAACTTACTGACATTTTGACCTTTTTAAAAAATCAATACCAATTTAAAACGACCCAAAGTATATTTTATATTTTATATAAATATATAAAAATTTTTATAAAACAAACAAACATACATACATACATACATACATACATACATACATACAACTTAATTAAAGTATAGCAATCCAACATATCTTAAACAGTCACCAAGTTTTGCACCAGACGTAAATTTATGGTCATGGACCGTAAATTTACGGCTAGAATGTAAAAACTAACAGTAATCTGCATAAAATATTTTAAATTGCTTGTTTAAAAACCTACATTGCCCGAATATATGGTCCTATAAAATTAAGTTAACTGTCTACAATTTACACTGGTTGTAAACTTATTTTTCAACCTAAGGCTAAATCGGCAGGAACCTTTTAATTCCGTGTACCAAATTTGGTAGCTACAATAGCTACCACCCTGTAAAAAGTGTTTTTACAAGAAATCATCACATTTTCTTTCATTAATCAAATTTGTCCGCAAAAGGCAACCAAAAGTTGCATAATATTTTTTTTCCCACACATGAAGACAAATACACCTATTTATACAGCTTAAAAATTTTACTAGGAAAGATTATAGGATTTTACGGAGTTTTTGAAAAGGCCTTGACGAGTGTTTTTGAAAATTTCACAATCTTTTGTATAGAATAGTAATTAGGGGTGTTCAAAATTATCCGTATCTGAATCCGTTATTCGAATATCCGAAAATCCGATCCGATTATATCCGAAAAGTCGGATATCAGAATTTCGGATTCAGATAGTGATTTTTGAAAATTTTGGATATTCGGATATATGAAATATCCGAAAACCTTATTCTTCAAAAAAAATTCAATATTTTATTATTTAATATCAAAAAATATCTAAAAATATCCGATCCTATCCGAAAATATCCGAATATATATATCTTAAAATTCAGATATTTCAGATAGTTCTGAAATCTGAAATTTCGGGTATAAGTTCGGATATTGAAATCCACTATCCGAAACTTCAGATATCATAAATTCGGATATACGAAACTTCGGATATCCGACTTTAAACACCCCTAGATGTAATTTATAATATGCAAGGAAAATAAACTTTTTGATTAATTAATTAAAACCCCCCATAAGTGGCACAATTATTAACTATAAATTAAAAATGCTTTGATAGTAGTTGTTGTACTTTTTAACTGCTTCAATTCTGTCTTTCTATATTATCTTTGTCTGAATAAAGAAACAGGCCTTGCTTTTTTCTGTATGTTTATGACACTGTAAAAAGATAAGCTTTAAACGGAGCTTCCCCTTCTGACATATTTTTCTGGCCTGCAAAACCTCTTGTGAACCTGATACATCAAACCAAACCCACAAAATATATACAAACATCTTCTATATCTATATGTACTCATCAAGTCATATGTATGTTCACAGTAAAATATTTGTCATCAATGCAATAGTACAGTAACAACAACTAGCTGGCTCTTTCTAACTTTTCTTTTTCTCTTTCTCTTTAATTAGCTATATACATTTATATAAGTATATATATATATATATATATTTTCTTTCTGAGAGAAAGGGAAAAAAAAAAAAGATCTAGCTAGGTAGTACTATTGGGGGGTGGAAACACAAGGTATGAAAGAAGAAGAAGAAGAAGAAGAAGAATATGGAGGTTGATGAGAGTTTTCAAACACAAGTTAGTAAGTTTCAAAGAATCTGTTGCAATAATAATAATAATAATGAAAAAATAGATAATAATATTGATAGTAGTAGTAACAACCAAATAGGTATAATTAGTAATAATAATAATAGGAATAAAGTAAGTAGTAGATATGAAGCAGCAGCAACAGATGGGAGGTGGCCATCATCAAGAATTGTTAGGGTTTCAAGAGGTTCTGGTGGTAAAGATAGGCATAGCAAAGTGTTGACATCAAAAGGGTTGCGAGATCGGCGCGTACGGCTTTCGGTACCGACGGCTATTCAGTTTTATGATTTGCAAGATCGGTTAGGGTATGACCAGCCTAGTAAAGCCGTGGAGTGGCTGATTAAAGCTGCTGAGAGTTCTATTGCTGAGCTTCCGTCACTCGATCCGTCTTTTGTCCATTTCAATAATATCAACAGTAGCAATAATAATGTTGTTGCTTATGAAAAGAAATTATTGGTTGGAGATGAGGAATTAATGTTGTCGAAATCTTGTAATAATAATAATAATTCAAGTAGTGCATCGGAGGAGACCAGTAAGGGTGGTTCAGGTGGGCTTTGTCTTTCGAGATCTGAGAATCGGATTCGGGCTAGGGAACGAGCTAGAGGGTTAGCCGCGGCTAAAAAAGATCAAGATAGTGTTTCGCAAACGACGACTACAACGACTCCTTCATTTACAGATCTTCTGACGTCGACGATGTCTGGTGGAATTAGAAGAAACAATGATAGTTCAAGTACTACTCCTATGGATTATTTTCAAATGGAACAACAATTTGGAAACAATAACAATTGTAGCCAATCTCAGCCTCATTTCTCTTTTTTACAAGAGAATTTAAGTTATTCTGGTTACAATAACAATAACAATAATAGGGGGACCCTTCAGTCCAATTTAATGTCTGATTTGCCTCATCATCATAATCATGTTTTCCAGAGGTTTCAACTGCCCATGGTGGATAATATTGGATCTACTACTTCTACTTCTTCAATTTCTCCGTTTTTCCTTGCTCCAAACATGGGTGGTGCAGCTGGTGGTACTAATCAATTTCTGGCAGCCGGTCTTGAGTCGCAGCGACTGCGGCTGTACGGAGGAGATAGTGGAGGGCACTACTATGCTGATCATCACAAGGATAAATCCAAGAGCTAGCTTGCTACATTTGTCTCCAGCATATATATGTGGCCGGTAATTAGTACTCTAGCTTTTTGATTTATTCTCTTCTTAATATATATTTTGCTTGCTTTATTACTTGTGGTTTTAATATATGATGATCCTGCCGGCTATTACTTTTAGCAATTGTGAGATTTGGATTCTGATTTCAGTAAGGGAAAATATCAAGCTAGATGAACCTAGTCGAATTAATTATTCATGACATCAACTATTTATGTTCCAACACTAACTAAAATTCTATTATAGTTTGTTTGAATAATATATACGGAGTATATAGATAACCACATTAAGTCCACGGCCGATCCATATAATGAATCGGTTAAAGATAAGAAAGCTGTGTAGTATATTTGATATTAGTGTCTTTCACTCTTTGTTATAGCTAGAAAAAAAAATATACCACTAGCATTCATATAATCTGGTAAATAAACTGGATTACCAACAATACTTTGTTATATTAATATATAATAATGATAATAATAATACCATTTGAGGATTTTGGCAATAGGACGACGACGTTTAAGTGTCGTTACCTTTTTGTCCCTTTCGATCAACTTTACTACTTTAGGATGATGGAAAGAAAAAACGACATACATACATATATTTTATATATATGTTATTATTATAATGCTACAAAATTTGGGTTTCATTTTAGGATGTGGTTAGTGGGATTGACATATAGTAGTAGTATTTACATTATGGTAGTTTGGTTTCCTTAATATCAAGCATGTCTAGAGGAAAAGACAGGTGTTAACCACTGAGATCCAAATGAAGCAACTTATACTAAATAATCCGACAAGTTTCCTAAAAATAAATCTTGTTTTAAAAGCCAATGGGAGTGGTGTTACACTGAAACCGAAATTTTTATTATTTTTTTTGTTACTGGGCTCTGAGTCACCGCACCCTACTGGATTCTCGAGCAATGGGAATAATATGGCAGGCACGCACCTCATCTCATTGACCCTATACCTCCCTAGGCCTAGGGTTACATAGGTGGGCCATTTATGGTATATTTTATATTTTCTTTAACCACCATGCACGTACGGATGACCTTTAATTATGTGACTAATCCAGTGCTTATTGCACCCAAAACACATCTTTATGCTTTTCATATAGTCACTTTTGAGAAAGTTTGTTAAAAATTTAAAATGTTGAACATTCTTTGATTTTGTTTGAGATATTGAAAGATTTTCAAGACATATGTTAGTTTCATATAAGTTTTTCTTTTCGGCACGCCTAAGAGTTGTGAAATGGACATATACACAGATCATAGAAATCAGGTTTAGAATCATAGGTAAACCCATATGGTGTCATATCGGGTCGTATTGAAGATGGTTTATTGAAGTGTCACACACTCAGTGCCGGTAATGAGTTTTGAAAGCCCTACGCAAGATCAGGTAAACATTCACAGTTTCTATCATTGTCAATCCGTTAAGCATCACTCACGATATGTTGGCTTCAATTATGATTTTTACTACTCAAAGGTTGAAAAAAATTGATAGAAAAGTTGTTATGATACCACCATTTACTTGTACAACAATAGTAGTAAAAGGCCACTAGGACAAAACCCACTGATGCATATATAAAAGCCATAATTAAATACTTTAAAGGTTTTTAAATTAATAATATTTTAGATAATTTATCAATCATGAAGTTGTAGCTTATAGTTTATCATAGACAAATTAGAAAAGTATACAGATTTTTATAGATGTTTGTCTTCCCTAATAAAAGTTCTAAGAGAGACAATAACGACAAATGAAATTAAAAATTTGAAATACACATGTAAACTTCATGTAGTATTGGACATTTCATCTTTTCAACCACCACATATAGGGCAGGGTCAAAAATAGTGTCAAACAAAGATAGGCTTTACACCACTAGGAAGATTCCTTTAGTAAGGGTCAAACTTTTAAGTTGTTTATTCTGATGACTTATGCAAATACTTTCCCAATGATGTTTTCAAAAAGAAATCTGTATTAAAAAAAGGCAAGATTGGGTATAAACTTAACTTATTTGATTGTTTCTTATTCATAAGTAAAAGTGTAAAACATAAAAAGATAATTACATAAAGGTATTTCAACTTTGAAAACAAATATATGGAGTTTGCAAAATATAGCCTCTAGGTTATGGTTAAGGGCTACGAATAGCTAAGATGACCACCAATGGATAAGACAGTGAACATATGTATTAGGTGAATTGGGTGGTATCAATCCATCCTAGATAGTTTTTATGATGACACTTGCATTTTAAGTAGTCTTCTAGTCTTCTACTGAACATCATTAGGCACCTATTTACTACTTCTTTTGGAGCTATGATTTTGATTTTGGAGCATATAATTACAGATGCAAACTTCTGGAGAAATGATACTCTTGGGAGATTCTTCTTTTTATTCTGCATATCTGGATATGGATAAATGAAGTGGTTGTAACTAAGAACTTCTACAGTTTTTATTCTTTGAACTACATCAAACGTGTGCTGATTATTTACTTGTCATTTATCCCCTCGAGTGGGCACTTTTTTCATAGTACTATTAGTAATAGTAATACTATTTCTAAGTCATGGGATGATTTTTGTATCTTGACATTATTCTGTATACCTCACATGACCTCTTTTGAACCACAAAAGTTGCAGGATGTTTCATGTAAACCAATTCTGGACAGAGTCTTTAGTATAAGGTGTATTTGTAATTTGTGGTAGCCAAATGACAATGATATGAATCAAAAGTCATTAGGGAGCAACAACTTAGGACTCGTGTAGCCAACTGAGTTTGTCTTAGCTGTGCAAAGGTTCTGGTTCTCCTTCAAGAATTGTAAATGGCTCAAAGTATGAGCTGATGCATATGTCGTATACCTTAGCATTTGGGATTTAAGAGCAAGAAATTTTTACAATTTGAAGATGTTAGAGTAGCAATAAAAGAGATCTATATCATGATCTTAGGATACTGAAGAACATGGACACAACGAACTGAGAATGGAAGGAAACAATGGCTTGCAAAAACAATTGTAGTAGAATCATAATTTTGAAAGTGCAACAATAACAGAACAAAACTGTAGGATTACAAAACTATAGCATTAGAAGAGATTTATATCATGATATTAACACTCTCTCCTTTCCTAAGGCATAGATTAGCCTATTTTGATGAACACTTTGAGCTGCTAGCTAACATGCTACTATATGAATTACAAGCTCATACATGTAATCCGTGTCGCCAAAAATTCATGATAAATTGGTGGAGCGTTAGGAAGAAAAAAATGACAGAAACTTGTAGCTCTAAAACAATTAGCGTGTATGATTTAAGTACTATACTTAGGTAGTAAAGCTCATTGAGGTCTTCTCCAATTAAGCTTTCTAGCAAACTCTTTTCATCAGAACATCAGATGTATTCATATACTGTTTTTTTGTTTATAAATCATTTGAATTCTTCATGTGAAGATGAAGGAATAGCCAGGTATGGAACTTCAAGCCGATTAGACTTGTAAATTTGACCATATATACCCAAATTGGGAAGCATACTCAGGAGTGGAATTTTAAAGTTTGACAATATGTATGTTTGTTTCCAGGCTGGTAGCTAAAGTTTATTTTGTCGGATCAAAATATCAAATTGTATTCTACAAATAGTCTAAAAACATGTTAGTAGCAGTCACATGAACATAAATCTTTCTTTGTTGGTAGTTGGCAAAGTATGCATACAATTAGACAGCCTTGTCTTGTGATTCATATTAATTTTGCTTTGAACATGATACTTTAGTTTTAGACTTTAGGTTTCTTATTTTGTTTTTGTAAGGAATGGAAAGATGTACATTTATAGTTGAAGTTTATATGGTTTGTTTGTTATATTTGATGATATTGACCAATTTATGTTAATGTGATGCAGAAGATGGAAAGCTGATTGCGTGGTTTGGGTACTACCACAAGATCTAGCTTATGATGCTTCATATGGCAGATCTGGTGTTTTGTTTTGCCGTGTTTACAAGTAATAGTTTTCACAAGGAATTAATCAAGGCGGATCAAACAATAACTCTCATCTTCCATTGCTTATTTATTTTTGTGTTTTTGCATTTCCGAGTACAAACTGTCATGTTCCGGTAAAGACTTTTGATCAATACGTTGTTGATTCTATTCTATGCTTTGAATGTGATTATTTTTGACATATACACTACAAAATCTTAGAATTGAGATTGAGATAATTAAGGCTTGTCAGAAATCATAGAAATGAGATGGTGGTAATTTTTAGGATCATACCCTGGTCAGTTTTTTCAATACGTAGGGCTGTGAGACGGGACGGGTTGAGCCAGAACTCGATTCGTTTAGTTTTAGAGAGAACAAGCCCGAGCTTGCTCGTCTCGAGCCTCACATTATACGTATCTAATATGTAACCACACATTATACAAGAGTAAATGCTATATAGTCTTAATTTTCATGTGACTAAACATGCCGGATTCATCCACATTTTAATACATGGATTCCATTCGATCTCTTTCATTATTTTCACCTTGAATCTACTTAAATCTAAACATAAATGTTGATCTATATTTAGGTCTCTTTTTGAGATATAAGTTTAGGCATATGTATCATCTTTCGTTATACAATTATTATTTTGTATACCTGTAAATAAAAAGCTCATTTGTGCTTGTAAGCCTAATCGAGTTTAATGTCTTAAGCTTGGTTTGAGTCGAGCTTTCCACAAGTCTAAGTTTGAGTAAATCGCGAATAGTTTGACTGTGTATTTGTGTTACAACCTTAGTTTCATTTTCAAACTAAAAACATTCTTTATGCAAGTGGTCTAATGGGCTTAAGTTGGGCCAATCTTTTTTCGATGAAAGCAAAACTTTATTCGTGAAACAATGGATTACTATGGTTGTGGGCTTTCAAGTCTTGTTCAAAATGAGACTGAATTTCTGAGGTTATGACTTACAGAGTTACAGTATTACTCTAAAAAAAAGGTTTACAATAAAAGTCTAAAACCATGAATCTGATATATATATATATATATATATTGAAAAGTTATTTTAAAAACTTTTTTTTTACGAGAATCTTTGAGAACTTTTCAAATCAAGCTCAACCGATGATTGTTCTTTACATGAAAATTATTTTTTGAATAACTTATGTGTAATTTTAAAATTTATAATTGTGTGGAGGCATAAATTATCATCCGTTATATAATTATATGGAGATTTGGATTCTTGATCATATGTGCACAAATATTGCTATGATTACATGTGATCGACTTGCATACATGTGATCATAGCAATATACGTGCACATGTGATCAAGAATCCAAATCTCCACATAATTGTATAACGGATGATAATCAATGCCTCCACACAATTATAAACTTTAAAATTACACATAAGTTATTCAGAAAACAATTAAAAAACAATTTTCATGTAAAGAACAATCTTCGGTTGGGCTTAATTTGAAAAGTTCTCAAAGGTTCTCGCAAAAAAAAAAGGTTCTAAAAAAAAACTTTGTTATTGATTGATTTAAGAATTAGAATACTGTGTATGTTACTTCCTATCATATACGTACATGACCAATCTATCAATAATGGAGTGTTACCTGCTATCAATGAAGTTTGACAGGTACATGTAAAATTGAAAGTCACAGGTTCAATCTTTAGAAATGTCCAAATCATATGGGTATAAACAAAATGTATTTTACTTGCATCACAACAGGACAGAATGATGAAAATACAAAGGGGTTCCGGGGACAAAATATTCCCTCATCTAGTTTTTTTTAATATATAGGTAAATAGAAAAATAATACTATATATTAAAATTAACAATTTCACCATATTTTACAGCTTATAATGCCTGCAATTAATAGAATTCATTTCTCAAAGGAAACCATTTGCTTAGAAATAGAAAAATACAATATTTTATCATTTAAACTATAGTTCACAAGAATTTCTTTTGGTTAGAAACTTTATGTGATTTCATTTTCACATTCTTGGCCTTGTGTTAAAGTGAACTTAACAGGTAGGTTATGGTTGGTAATCCACACATGCATACCTGAACTCGCAAACCAAACATCGTTAACTAATTAAACACGATACGAATCCACCGCCATAGTGATAGTCATGTAACTAGACAATCCACCTGAAATGGAGATTGAGATGTCCAACCAAAGGAAAATTTGCACATATCTTCAATGCATTTCTTTTCAGACTAAGAGAAAGATTGTCAAAAAGAAAGATCTGTACGAAATCATAATAATAGTCTTTGTCAAATTGATATAATAAGCTTTCGTTTGCAATTCTTGTACCTCTCAGGGGAAAAAAAAAAAGAAGTCGACTTTATCAATGACAAAACACAAAAGATGATGTTTGGATTGCGTAGAATGGTAGAAGGAATGTCAAAAAAAAAATAAAAAAAATAATTAGAACGGTAAGGGTAAGATGTTAATGATTCGAACCCAACAGACATCAAAAGTTGACAGTACGCTGAAAGTTGTAACTCGCGCACTCCTGCAAAACAAAAGTAATAACACGTATGTCCGAACGCTTAAAAGGTAAATGTCCAAAATCATAAGGATTTAATATTTGATCCAAGATCTCCAAGTCAATATCCCTTTCATTAGGCCTTTCAAAGAGGCCTTAATTAGCCACTTGATCTAAGACCAAGTGGCTAATGCAAATTATTTATAAGAATTAAGAGTTAAAAGACAAAACTTTTACACCTTATGACACATGACTAGTTTTGTCTTTTCATCTCCTACCAAGTATTTAGACCTTATTTCTAGAATGATACAAATTGCTCGCGACTTGGCTATTCACATGTTTAGTATATCTTGTCTATGTTTTCTTTGTGTTTATTCAGTGTTGTGTCTCTTTTTGGTGTACACCTCCAACTTTTCCGAAACGCCCCCCTCATTTTGTGTTTTCTTGACAAATGTCAGTGACGATCTTTCAATTTATAGTCCCCGACACTGTTTTTAATGACAGGATCCATACTTAACCCGATTCGTCTATACATAATACTCCAACCATAGTTGTTAAACTCTTACGAGTTGAGTCAATTTACACCGAAAACGAGTCAACTCGTTAGATGACTCGTTTTTGTCTAGACTCTTACGAGTCGTTATGTAAACTTGGACCGAGTCACAAGTTGCAAATTTATTATTATTTTAATTTGATACTATGGTTATATATTATACTTTATTTGCTATATTATTTTAGGTGTTATCTATGTAGTTTTGAGCATTTTATTGTGAATTTAGAGATAAATTGTAAGTTTATGCCTCAAAACCTATTAAATAAGTAATATTTTGGTAAATTTATTATGATAACGAACTTAATATACTTCTACAAACGTTACATATATATAATTATACTATATTATGTAGCACTTAAAAATGTCCTGACTCTTACGAGTCGACTCACGTTCTGAGTCACGAGTCAAAAAATCATGTTTTCGAGCCGAGTGAAAAGTTACGAGTCGACAACTATGACTCCAACCATTAACTATTGGGGATATGCAGTAGATAACGAACAAAATGGATATTGAACAATCACCGAAGGCACGATACACTTTCAGATTTAATCAATTCGGTGATTCCCCCCAAATTCTTCAACCGGATACAATCGGTGATTAAGAAGTTTATGTATGTTTTTGTGGTTGAATGTGTATGTGAACCAAAGAGAATTCTTGGAAGAATTCGTAACAACTGAATAAGGTCTATCCTTATAGGAAGTCACTTCTAACCCACATATAACACTATTCATCAGTTTCTCTCTCTTCTAGACACACCCCTCCTTATAACCTCCACTTCTAACACTATTTATCTATTAATTTATTGTATCATTTTAATTTTTCACAAAATGAAAAAAACACATTTTAATTTAGAAAACCTTTATTAATAATGACAATAAACATCATACAATGTTAAACCATATATATATAAGTTAAGGTTTAAAAGTAAACTCTCAAAACTCTAGTTATCATTTCGAAAATGAACAAAAGTTAGGGGGCTAAAATGAAAATTTAGCAAATCTTATCATCTTCTTCAAATGTATATACATATAGATGATATATATATATATAAACACCACAGCACACAGCCACACACTTAATTTTCCTTTTTCTTCAACGATTCAACAAATCGGGCCCCACTTCTCTCTCCTTTCCGCGTCTAACTTCAGAAGTCACCTCTCAGACGCTCACAAGACGCAACCCATAATAATTGCATCTGAACAAATGGTTGTGTCGGAAGCATAGAAGACGCAGGGACGATGCCCTATAAGCAGAGGCCTAATGGATTTAGGGCCCTTAACTGCCTTTTAAGCAGTTAAACATTAATTTACAAGATTGACAAAAGTAGTCCTTCAAGCTCGACCCCAGGGGCTCTGCCCCTTGGACGCCAGGGGCTGCCGCCCCTTGGACCTCGCTCCTCGGGGTATTGCCCCCGGACCTCGCCCTTAAAGTCATAATAAATTCATATAAGCGTGTACTACGCACCGCCATACTTATATGATATATTACTACGAGTTAATCCAATTAAACTAAGATCTCTAACATTAACTAGCAGGACATGGCTTGATTTTTACCACATATTATAGCTTCAGGTTTTGCTAAGTACATTCTAGCCCTGAAATTGTCAAGAGTTCAGAATAACTTAGCGTCATGCGGATATTAAGTTATATACATTCGAGTAAAAATCTATCTTATGTCAAATAATCTGAATAAAATAATCTCCACTCATTTACCCCGTTTATATAAATCCAAAAGTGACATTGCTGCCCTTTCATCTTTATTTTTGTATATTTATCCAAAATATCTTCTGGTATAGGATCGTGGAAGGACAAAACTGACAAGGCCGCACATATGGTACCACTGTAGTAAATAAAATTGACAGAATGCACCAGATACAACATTTATTGAGTGATTGAGAATTTTTTTCTTTTATAAATAAAATAAAATCCATATATACTCGTATATTTTTTTGAACAGAGTCATTATTTAACAATCAACATTAGGGAATAACTTTGCACGTACTCTAGACTACGATATATAAACTATAAGCTGTTACAGGTAATTCTGGGAAAATCCATATATGCGATAAATCTCATTTTAATTATCTATGTATGAATGTATAAGAGGTACTTCCATCAATAATCAATCAAGTCTTATCTGTTTGAATTTGTTTTCCAAATTACATTTCATATTCTATATCATACATATATTATTATAGTACCTCCATCCACAAAAATATATAGAAGTACCACTATCTTATGGTATGATATTATTTTTGGTTTCCTTCCTGTAGTAACATTTTTCCTGGTCCAAAATATATTTTCTATTGTTACTTTTTTCTAACCATTCTATTTGTTTATGCTTTAATTAACCTGTCTATCTTCGAAATTTATATTTTTTAAACCACTATGGAACTCAAATATTAAAAAGGTTAATTAAGTTTATTGACATGCATGAAATAATATAGATTACGAGGATGAACTGGCACAATTTGTGACGGATTTCTCACAGAGTTTTTACCGAATTATTAAACATTTTTTGACAGATCTACCGACAGATTTATTCCTACGACTTTTTGACAGAATTTTAACACACAAAATCTGTGGGTAAATACACATTAATTTTCCTACCTGTAGGCTGTAAAAGCTAAAAATGAAAGGCTAACGGAAACTAAAAATATACTACGAACATCCAAATACCATTTCATAATTTACATAACAAGATACAATTTGCCAATTCTAACTTCAAAATACAATAGGATCCACATGCACAAGGTATCTTAGTTCCAAAAGCGTGCAAAGATCAATACATATATATAATATATATATATTAGTAGGTTAGATCAGATTCAAGACAAAAGAGGCTTAGATTATATTCATACTAGATAGATTGTTGGATTTGGGCTTGGCTTTGCATGAACTTGGTAACAACTTCCATTTGATCTTCCAAACCTTTTAGGTTTAGTTCTCTTGTTTTCTCTCGTTCTTCCAATCTTTTCATCTCAAGTTCCCTTGCTTGTTCGCGCTCTTGCAACTCGGCTACCTTGGACTTCAGTTCATCGGCCTCCCTCTCAGCTATCTCAGCTTGTTTCTTAGTCTTTTCATGTTCACTCTTTTGCCTTTTTACTTCTTCTTTCAAAGTTTCCACCTATAAAAATAAGTACATACATAACTAGCAGCTGGAGTACATGTAAATTATTAAACCAGATTTTGCTAACTACTACAACCATCCCGGCGAGCTATCTAGTATATCGGCTATAAGCAAATGGGCTATCATAGTGTATAACCTTAAAGTTGCATACTTTTGTTGCCAACTCATACGAGATTTCAAAAGGCAGCATAATGAAATAGCACAAAAAATCACAGTTAGGCTGCAATCAGAGAAATCGACCTGACACACTCACACAAGTAGGAGTACAATTAATGTTTTTATGTGAAGACATACAACCAATACATCTAAATTTTTTCCAAAATCTCGACTCTTCTTATATATTGACCAAGGCACCATGCACAAATATAAGGCCAGTACAACTAAAATTTCAATATCTCGGCCTTGATGCCTTGTATATAAACTAAAACCAGCTAAGCTAGAAAAACAATACCGATCACATAATATACACTCACACTGAACTCCATTACTTAACTAAAAATATATATAGCCGATCAAGTAGCTGGACATATTAATACAAGTAACCAACGGACCAGATACCCTATAGATACCCAATCAAGTAACTGATGAGAATAGTCGCACTTAGTTAATAGTATAAACATATACTTGTTGCAATTCTCATCTTTGAGCCTTTTCTTGTAACTGCTATATTTGTCCTACATACCAGCAAACCGACCACGAACAACCAAAACTAGACAGGCCGACGAGTTCACTTACTAATCCAACATATGTAACCGGACAACTCAGCAACTAAACAAGGGAAATCTCGCCGGATAAGCTAACATATTAATACTAACAAAACTGATGGCATATTTGAATGAGGCTATAATGGAAACATTCGACCCATAAAGAGGAAAAATACAGAAAGCTAATCATAAAGGATAAGGTCGAGAAATAACTAACCTCTTCAGTAGAAGGACCGACCTTATAACTTCCAAACAAACTACCGTTGTTCAATGTCTCTCCAGCCATAGACAATATATCTTTGGTCGCCCCAAATAAAGTTCCCTTTTTCATCCCTCTACATGCCCTCTCCCAAAGACTTGACACAATCTGTGTTGGATGTTCATCCTCACTCGACCCAAATTCCTCCACCAAGAGTCGCTTATACTCATCCTATAGTATTTGGAAGCACAATATCTACCAACTAATATAATTATCAGATATTTTTAAGACTCCAATTAATCAAAAGAGAGGTTACCCGGACAATCTCAGCTTTTGGAATAGTAAACTCACGCGGCGCGGAGAGATCTTTCTTTGTCTTTGTGTAATAGCTTTCAAAAACGTCTATGAAAGACACTGGACCACCCTTTTTTTTTCCTACAAGAATTGTAATCGAGATTATAAATCATAAATAATTTAAACACCATACAGAAATAATATTATGCAATTACAAGTTACCAGGTACACTTGCGTATGGATCATGCTCCTTGAACCACCAGAATGTCTAGCCGTCTTCCCCTCTTTTAATGTTATATACCAACTGAAACGGAAACTAGAAAAAAGGAGCAGTAAGCATAATATATATAACAGTAGGCAAACGGTAGACCAAGGCACAAGCAGACCAGCAGAACAAGACCAACACATGTTTTATAACAAAAACATAAAAAACACGATAGCAAACTAGCAGCAGAGAGTAGCGTTAAACAGACCAACCGAAACAAAAACTAGAAAAAAGTAGCAGCAATAGCTTTAAACTAACAGAAACACCAACTAATCCATTTTGTTTGATCGGTTGTCAATATTGATTAAAAGAAGATAAGTTCAGAATAAAAAAAATAAAAAAGGGACCTTGAAACATGAACATTTACTTGGAAACGTTCAAACATCAAGTCTTGGTTGGTTTTTGGAACCTTGCTATACACATTCCCAAGTGGAAGGAGATAGGTCTTATGTAATGAACCAGCAAACATGTGTTGTATTGTGTCTGACCCAATTTGTGGTGTTGTGTTCGACCCAAGAGCTAGACGTTGTGACGACTCACTAGTGTAATCATCAGTATTGGAAGGGGTATTAGGAGAGCTATCATCAGTTCTGACATCCATATGTGACGACACATGCTCATGCTCAAGTACTGAACTGTTGCTACCTTGAGTAGTATTCCGTCGTCCAACATAACTCTTTCTCTTGCTATTTCCACCTCCATGGCCCATAAATTTTGCAAATACTATTCAAAGAAATGACTAATTAGTAAACACAAAGTCAACCAGATCAATAAAGAAAGAAATAAAATATCCATTTTGTAAACATATAGTCTATAGACATACAATCAATGAACATAATCAATGAGATAAATAAATAAAAAACCCACATGATATAAATACTACTCATCTGATGAATGATCTGAAAAAACAAGATCGTCATCACAATCCTCATCCGAGTCACTAAGCATATCTTGAAACTCTGCTTCCTCGTCACTATCTTCCATGGTATCTTCGATGCCATCATTATTGCTACCTTGTGCAACCTCCTCGATGGTTCATCGGTTGCAAGACAAACCTGTTCATGTGTACTTAAGTCAGGTGCACATGTTATTCTTTCATTTTCTTGAAAAAAAGGTTCCCCGTCCATGATATCATCATCACACACTTCACTAGCAGCTTCTGTAACTTCATATACGCTTCTTGTCTTTGTCTTTACAACGGCCCACCACTCTTTCAAGTCCTTTGTCATTGAAGGATAAGTTGCATAGTAGACTTGTTGTGCTTGTGATGCAAGGATAAATGGGTCTTCAAGACATCCCTTCTTATTGAATTTGACATCAACCATACTATGTTTGCTTATGATCCTTACCCCTTCGTGGGGATGAAACCAATCACATTTAAACAAGACAACGATGCACCGATCATCTTTTCCACCATGATATTCAACCTCCAAAACTTCGACCAAAGATCCATAGTAGTCACACTCTGAGTCATCATAAACAGACCCTTTCACACATACACCACTATTTTGTGTAACCTTTCCGGCTCCATATTGCTTCGTGTGAAACTTATAGCCATTGACAAAGTATCCTTTATGTGAAAAAACATAGCGTAACGGTCCTCGTGCAAGATTCTTCAAATTTTGATTGATATCATTCGGCTCATTTAGCAAGTGATTATAAAACCACGTTGCAAAATCTTTGTCTCTAGCCCTATCAAGTGTTGCATCATCAATACAAGGGTTCTTATGTATCATTGCTTCATTGAACATCCTTACAAAAGGATAAACCTCTGGACAATTAAGCAAGATATAAGTATGAGCCTTATGTTTTTCATCCCCAATCAAAGATCTTTTTGTTCCTCCGTATTTGAATAATCTTCGGGATGCAACTTTAAATATGCTTAATCGATTATCGACCTTTGAAGAACAAGGAATATCGGGGGCATAATTCCTCGGCTCACGGTTCAATCGGGTTTCTACAGTTGGATCAAAATATAGCGAGCAATGGGTAGAAAGTTCTTTGACAAGATAAGCCTCAACAATGGACCCCTCAACCTTTGAGTGGTTTCTCACCGTTTTCGTTAATGACCCCAACTTCCTTAAAGTAAGTAAAATAGAAGTTTTAGAATTTAAGTAAGTGAACTATCTTAATTTAACAAGTAGAAAGACTTAAAGTACTACCTCTCGTATGGATCACTGGACCACCAAGAATAGCTTCTCGTGCTAAATGTATTACAAGTCCATTGAGTCGAAGAATCCAGGAGGGAAAAATTTCTCCAACTTGCAAATTGTGATTGTGATACTTTTTTCCAAATCTTGCAAATCATTAACATGGAGAACCTTTGAGCATATTGCACGAAAGAATGTACACAACTCCGTGATTACATCCCATATTGGATTTGGTATCATGCCTCTTAATGCAATCGGAAGCAAGCGTTGCATCATTACATGACAGTCATGACTTTTAAAACTATAAAAAGTATGATCTGTAAGGTTTACACACCCTCCTATATTTGAAGCATACCCATCCGGAAACTTAACATTCTTTAACCACTCACATACCTTTGTGACTTGTGGCTTGGATAGTGTGTAAGATGCTTTTGGTTTCATGAGTTTATTGTTGACATTGGAAACATGCAACTCCGATCTATCACAATACAATTCAATGTCCTTTCTCGACTTCAAATTGTCTTTAGATTTCGAAGTACCCATAACAGTGTGAAAAAGATTCTCAAAAACATTCTTCTCTATATGCATGACGTCAAGGTTGTGGCGGATTAACATAGTTCGCCAATAGGGCAACTCCCAAAAAATACTTCTTTTAACCCAATTATGAGTTTGCCCGAAACCTTGGAGTTTTTTATTCTTTGGATTGTAAGGAACGCCTTCATATACCGTTGGAATTTGCCTAACTTGCTCCCATATCTCATCACCAGTCAACTGTGGTGGTGGACCACATGATACTATTTTTCCAACTGTAAAACCTTTCACGTCACGACGGAATTGATGATTTTTAGGCAAACATCTTCTATGACAGTCAAACCAAGATGGTTTCCCCCCGTTATGTAACTGAAATGAGCCAATATCGCCCATGCAAGTTGGGCAAGCTAACCTTCCATGCGTGCTCCAACCCGACAACATTGCATATGCAGGGAAGTCACTAACTGTCCACAGAAGGATAGCTCTCATTATAAAATTATTTCTACAATATTTGTCATAAGTTTCAACACCATCTTCGTACAACATTTTAAGCTCATCAATTAATGGTTGTAGAAACACGTCTAAGTTTTGACCCGGGCTTTTTCTTCCTGGAATAACCAAGCTTAAGTTAACATAATCATCTTTCAAGCACATCCATGGAGGTAGGTTATAGATTGTTAGAGACACGGGCCATAATGAATAAGGATTGGATGATTGGTTATTCGGAGTAAAACCATCAGTACATAACCCAAGGCGAACATTTCGGATTTCATTTGCAAATGAGGGATGAGTCCTATCAAAATGCTTCCAAGCTTCACCGTCACTTGGATGTACCATTTTACCATCTTCTCTAGGATGATCATAGTGCCAAATCATGTCTTTCGCCGTCTTTTTTGACATATACATTCTTTGAAGTCTGGGAGCAATTGGGAAGTACCGCAATACCAAATTCGGTATCTTACTTGACCCATTACTCTTGTAACGAGATAACTCGCATACTTCACAATTGACCAGCTCCTTCTTTTCTTTGTAGTATAACATGCAATGGTTTTTACAAGCATCAATTCTTTCAGCCGGTAGACTAAGTTTAGACAATCTTCTCTTTGTCTGGTAGAAGTTCTGGTCCACATTACTTCCCACGGGAAATGCTTCATTCAAGTCCCGAAGCAATCTATTATAGGTGGACACGGGTACATTGCATTCTGACTTCCAATTCAGCAATCTTGTAGCCCATTCTAATGTTGAAAATGTTTCGCAACCAAGATACAAAGGCTTATCAGCAGCTTGTAACATGTCATAGAATCCCTTTGCTGATGAATTTGGGGCTTGCTCTTCCCAGTTATGAAAATCACCGGGATGCATGTTATCCAACACCATGCGTGTACAACCATCAAAGTCGTTATCATCCCTCGTCGTATTGGAAGACTCTCCAGCCTCTTGAGCATAAGAAAATACTTCACCATGTGCCCACCAAGTTGTATAATCGGGATGAAACCCATACTTCATCAAGTCTAAATGAACATCATTTCTACATTTATACTTTCTACATTTGCATTTTGAACATGGACATCTAATAACTTGTATCATGGTTCCACCAACATTTTTACTTTTAACAATTGCTTCGTTAGAAAAGGTAGTATTCAAAAATTGTGTCTCTAGTCTCGTTATCCATTCTTCACTAATAAATCTACCTTCTGTTCTTTTGTACATCCATCCCCTATCATTAGTCGACATACTCCTAAAGTAACAGCACTACTATAAAAACAAATAATCAACTGAGAAAACACAAAATATCACTCACTTTAAACAAAAACAAGGCATTTACATATCATTCAACGCTCAAAATGATCAAGACGACTTGAAAAGAAGGATTGTTTAATCCATAAAAATAAGTAAGCAGCTAGTGAGCTAGACAATCATAAAATACAACACCAATCGTTACTCCAAAACATACCACAAAACTGAATAAATAAATTGATGACATCAAAAACTAAACTATGTAATTGAACTCGACTTAGTTCGGTTTTTAATTCATAAAAATAAGTTTTTTTCTCTTCAATTACTGTAAACTCTAAGCATATTAAACCAAATACAACAATAATACATATAAGTGTATATATATACATATATATACATATATAATGAACCTGTAAAAGAAGAAGAAACGAAATTGAGTCTGAAAAAAGAAACGAACCTGAAATTTGGTCAAGAAGAAGAAACAAATCTGAAAAAGAGAAACAATTAAATTAGGTCTTGATATATATATATACATCGATCTGTGTGTGTATATATATACATCGATCTGTTTATCTATAAACAAGGAACAAGGAATTGAAATTGAAGGAAAGTGAAACCGTAATGAAGAAAGGGGCGGGAGATGAAGTCGTCCGTCGCCAAATCACCCTCCTTTTGACTGAAAACCTAAAGAATGAAAATGGGGCGGGAGATAGAACTTATTAGGGTTAGTTTTATTGAGTTTTTACCAATATATTAAACAGATATAAGTTTTAAGTGTGAAAATATAAACTAGAAGTGAAGTTTGGTGCATTGGTTTAAGAAAGGCTTTGTTGATGTAGCCATTGTGAGTTCGATCCTCACATGTGTTTTTTTTTCTTTTTAATATTTTAAGGATATAATTTTTTTTTAATAATGAGTTCTACATTAATATTTTTTAAAACGAATCTACAACTAGAATTATGTTTAACAACTTTAAAATCAAACTTCATAAACTATTTTTCTATTAGTTATCAACTTGATTAATGATTTATATCTTTTACTAAAACTAACACCCGTACGATGTATAAATTGACGGTATGTATGTAAGATACACTATAAGATACACTTAAAAAGGAGACTAATTTATATAATGATGCATCTACCGATCTACGTAAGTGTGTTTCAGAAGTTTGTTTATATAAACAATTTTAATATTTAGAGTTTTATTAAAAAGGAGACTAATTTTAATATTTAGAGTTTCACTAGATGCAAGGAAATATAATGGAATAGCCTATTATACCCTTAAACAATAATTACCGAATACATTTTCACACTTCAACATTTGACCCTCCAAAATCCAAAACACTATTCCATGGGCAATTTCATTCGAAAACTTAAACATCTACCTTTCTCACTCTTTACACGAGTACCGCGACTCATACAATCATCATTATGTTTTTTTTCATGCTCTTTTGACATTGTGTTGTTGTATCAATAAAACAATGGCACTATGATCATCTAATTTTTTTTCTCCAAAATCTGCAAATATAGATAAAATTCAGTTTATTGACATTAATTAACTAGCAGAGGTGATCAATGGCCTGTTGTCGGACCCAGACCGGCAAATCAGAAGAACATCGAAGCTTTCTTGCAAACCAGGGAAGAAGAAGAAGAGGAGGAAGCGAGTGATGTGTAAACAAAGATCTATTATATATATAAATATTAAATATTAATTTGATTATTGTTTAGTGTTTAGTTATATACATATGAAACTATAAAACAGAATGGAAGAACTGAGGAAAGAATTGAAGGAGGTGGATTAAAAGGAAAAAATATGTTGGATCTGGTTTGGATGATTAAAAGTGAAAGGGTAAATGTTAATTGGGTAAATATAGTTAAGGGGTATGATAGCCTATTTACATTAGAATTCCTTGTATCCATCAATAATGTCAGTGTAAAAATCAGGCCCTTATTTATATATATTAGGAATTTTCAACAATTACCATACAATTAAAATATTTATAATTTTATTAATTAAATTGATGATTTCAAGTCTTTAAATATAAAAATAAAATAAAATAATTGAAAGTCGTTCCAAAAAAAAAATGAAACCAACATTACTTCATATATCATGACAAATAAATAATTAAAATTGGAATTTAAAACAATTCAAGTTATATATGTGTAAACAAATAGATAAAGTGTATTTATTATATATAATTATACATGTGATATTTATAACTTTTAATATAAACTAAAAGAACACGTGTTACTTTATGCAATGTGTCAATTAAAAATATTACAATCCTGTTTCAGTTCATTAGTAGATAATTATATATAGTATTCTCCAATTACAAGGGGTTTCGAGATGCCAAAAACAACCTTTTAAGTTCTGAGATAGAAAGCTCGTCCAATCTACATGTTTTATCATACCAATGTATGGTTAGAACTATTTAAACCTTTGACTTATTGATAGCAAAGTCTCCCATAATGACACATTAAACATTTGGATGGATAATATTATGTATTTTTTTTTTAATAAATGGTAGTATGTATATATATATAACTTATATACTTTTACTTATTTCATATATGTGTATTTAAATGTATGAGTACATATATAGTTTTATCTAAAAGAGTGTTTCAGTTAGAGTTTTTACTAGAATTATAATAAATCCTTAATATTTGAATCATTTATTGTTTATTTTCTAAACATAGTCGATAAAATATTTGAATTACAAAAAAATTGTCGGAAATCTGTCACTAATCCGTAGGTAATTGCCAGATTTCCGACCGAAACCTATTTTAGCAATTTTTATTAATTAATTTGAGTATCTGTCGGTACCTCCGTCGGTACTTGTGACAGATTTCCGACGAAAATTAATAATATTTAATCTAGAACATTTTTAAAGTTTTCCCACAAAATTTCCGACAGAATTTGCTTTCCGTCGGTAAATCGGTCGGCAATTTCCAACAGATTTCCAACGCATACAAATTTAAAATATATATTTTTTAAAAAATAATATTTGCGCTGGATTCCCGACGAACAATCATTTTTCTTTGGTAAATCGTCGGTATTTCCCGACAGTTTTCCGACAAAAAAATAAAAAACTGGAATATAAATGTTTCCGACAGAATTCCGACAGATCAAGAACTTCTGTCGCTAAGCCGTCACAAAAGTCAATTCATTTCTGACAGATTTCCGACGGAATTGGTTGATCGTCGGAAATCCGTCAAAAATCTGTCACAAATTCTCCCATCTTTGATTTTAAATGGTATTTTGTCGGAACTTCGTTACAAATCCGTCGGGAATTTCCGACAAAGTGGATCCGTCGGAATATTCCGTCGGTATATCTCAGTTTTATAGTAGTGACATTATGTTAAGAGGTTATGTTGAGTCCCATTGATAAATGTAAATTTAATGATGATAAATATGACATATAAACACTTAGAAATCTTTTGGTTCTTGTAATCTGATCTGGATCAGAATAAGCTGACACGGCCTGAGATCTATAACTGATCCAGATCATGCTTCATACTTTGTAATGTAATATATTATGGAAGCTAGTGTTATTCAAGCTGCATCAACAAGTTTATTGCATTCAATTCAAGTCGAAAAGGGGGATTGAAGATAGAAGACCAAGTTGGCAGTGGAAGGCAGCTTGGGATTAGCAGTCAGCTTGGAAACACTTAGGCAGATTGGTGCTTTGACAAACAGCCCAATCTGTGTCTGAAAATTAAGTGAAGATAACAACCTGGATTGAAGATAAGGATAAATGACGTGACTAGGAAGAATCCTAGGATCCAGGTTGGTGGTTAGATATGCATATGCGTGTCCATATTCTTATTGGACGATGAAGAATGTGCAGCTGTACGTGGGGGACCACAAGTACGATGAAGGCACGATTGATTATTCCTTGATCGTCCAACAATAGAATACGTGGCTGAATTGGATACCAAGAGAAGAAGGAGCTTTCGCCTATAAAAGCTACACTTCTTGTATGCATATGTGTGACATTCCTGAGAATCATTCTTCACACAAGTTTCTCTGCTCTTACACATAGCTTAATTTGTACGAAATCAACTTGGGCTGATTCTCTTGAGCTAGAACTTATTGATTGTTGTTTGTCATTTCATAGGGTTGTTTAGATATCTGTAGGCTATCTTTATTCCGCAACAACCCTGTAATTCTTTGTAAAGATTATTTCTTAATAAAGGATTACATTTGAAAACCACAATCTGTGTTCAAGAATGTTTATTTTTCTGCTTTATTATTTTATTGATTCTTGTTCTTTACTTGTTTAAATACATTATACGAATCTTAAAACGTTTAGTATAAAAGTTTGTAAAGTTCAAGAAATTGTATTCACCCCCTTTACAACTATCTTGTGTACAATATACTTTGATATATTGATACACCTTGGGACGTATAAGGTGATTGAGTATTAAATTTGTTATAAACTATTATAAAATAATTATTTTATAATTTCATATTATATATATGAAGACATATGTAAGTTAAAAGAAAACGGATTTACTTTAACATTCGCATTAAACTAAATACTCTCATCTATCCACTAATTAATTTAAAATAAAAGGTTTTGCTCAGTTGTTATTTAAGATAATTAGTTTTTCTTTTCCTTGTTCCCTAATCCATATTGCAAGTTGTTGATTTTAATATGCATGTCGAAAACTATGATAACACATAATACAGTATGTGGTAAAATATGTAAGGTAGTGTTTAACTTAATTAAATCCGATTATTATATATATGTATTTAAAATCTTAATTTAGAGACAACTGGTGTAATTTCCTATTTAGCTAAATTGGGGTGTGCACGTCTATACCGTACAACAGAGAATCTTAGCATCTTTTATATTACCAATAAATAATTAATAACTACGTAAACAATTGGACTTTTATAATGAAGTCTTGAAAATGGAATCATGTGAAACTAAAAAAATACAGATGCAATCGAATCAAATACCTCCTTTGTTTTTTAATTCTAAGTTTATATATTTATAATAATAGAAATAGACGTTGAATTTTGGGGCCAACGAAGAAATCATGTGATTCATATTAAGCATTAAATTGTTTGTTCTACTTCCACATGAATCAAAAATGAGATTTTTTTACTGGTTTGATTTACTAGAAAAAAATTTCTTATTTCATTCAGTAATTTTACAGGCTATGAACAACATACATTAATTGTTGTATATAAAAGTAATTGTCATATAAAAATAATTGTTAAGACGTCAAATACAACATTTTACTTCTGCTTAATCATAACCGTAACTCCAAACAGACATTTATAATGATTAATGTATCATGTATAATTAAAAAGTTTTTAGGTGGGTCTAAGAACTAAAATAAGTGTTTGATAAATTTTCGAGCTAATGTATAATTAACCAAACTTAATACTATTTGTTTGATCATCAAACGCAATACCAATAAGTATTCAATTATTTGATTTGATGCACCAAAGCATGGTTGATGTATGGTTCACAAATCACAAGAGTCAAAACAGGGCACCAAATCAAATCATGAAATCTAGTTGGTTCCAGCAATGACAAATCTTCTTTACTTATCCAATATAATTCCATTATTGGATTTCCATATATCTTTAATGCTCTTAAGAGACCAAATCAACTACCTTTATCGTAAGAATTGAAGTAGGAAACTCAAGTTGACAATCTGTAATCTTAAGAGTTAACGGTCATCAAGAGTGTAGAGTCCGCGTTAGACTCAATACTAATGAGACACAAACAAACTGGTCCAAACCAAAACCCAAGTGGACAACCACCAAACTTATTACTTTCTCCTTAATGGTTACGATTGGTTCAACTACTATCGAGTCCTTCAAAGAGAAATCATGACCAGGACCACATCCAAGAAGAGTGTCCTTCGTGGACAAGGACTACACACATGACCCATGGCCCTCATAACCTTTATAAGAGTATATCAATTGCTACCTCCTTAAAAAACCATAGACTGTATGGCTATCCATACAAGGTGTTGTAATAAGATGGAAATAATTTTACTCATTGTGTAAGGTTTTCTTGCAAGAGGATTGAAATTCAATGTCTTTTTTGTAATTTTGGGGTGTACTAGTTAAGTACTAACAATATCATTCACTGAAACCATGTGTAAACACAGCGTTCAGTTTTGTCTTGAATGATGCTAGATATGATTCAAAGAATGTAGTTGCTTCAAGTATAGGTACAAATAACCATTAGCTTATGTTGTTTCCAGTCTAATAATAAAATACTAGTATCATGTGTTTCTAAAATCAATGAACTAACAACATTTGCGACCACCTAGATAGCAACAAATAGTATTCCAATCTTATTAATGACAACACTTGGCTAACAAAGGAGCAGAAAGTCTACTACAAACAACTTAGCATGGACAGAAGATGAGATTTTCAATGTAAAAAAAAAAAGATCTACATGATATAAAAAGGTATGCAGTTTTGACATGACCTTTGTTTTGAATAAACATTACAAATTTTTTACTACAAATATTCACAGAAAGAAAGAAAGATTGTCCAATGAATACTGATGACTAAACGCATAGAGGGCTATTGTAGGAGGCAGGTACCAACTGAATCCGCTGAAACCCATGTACATGAACCTTCATTATGGTAGAAGCAAAACAAAATTTTGTGTTTTCTTTGCCTTTCAGAATCGATACACCCAATGCCTTCTAATATTCTCTATATATCCTTGAAAACTGCAAGGATGGAAAAAAAGAATATAAAAATGCTAATATTTATCAAAGAAATAAAAATCCGCCTTTAACAACATTTTTACCTCACAATTTAAGCTTATTAACTCAAAATTGAGGCTTTATGTCATTTTCATTTGTTCAGATTAAACCAATAATATTATACACTCAAGGATTTTAACGGTCTTGCTGACATTCCAGAAAGTGAAGAAGTAACAATTAATTATAAAGAGTTGCTTGTAACATGAATTTCAATGCCTTACAAGAGCAAATACCCTATGTCAATGGCTGGGTTGGATCCATAGAATATAATAATCAAGCAACATGTGATAAATTACATTGTCTTGCACTCTTGCCATGTTCAATTAGTAGATGGAGTGCCTATGAAGTCATTACTCGAAGTATGAACATTAAGTGGGAATTGATTCTGGTTAATCTCATTTGACGAAAAGGTACCATGCTGCTATAAGGAAACCTATTATTGAGATTAATATTAAAGTACCTAAGCAAACCCAACTTCAATCAACTACTAATGCGATTCTTATTTTCTAAGCAACAATAATAACCATAGAACCGTACATCCAAACATCCCGTCTTTTTAAGCTACAATGGATGTATAATCTATTGCAACACTTCTCCAAACAAATATTATTTTACTTTTGTCTGAAACAATACCAATTCTCATCAAATTTGAAAATGAGAGGTATACAAAATTATATGTGTACTTTAATAGACCAGAGGAAGCACATCCTACTATCCAAACTGAGAAATAGTTCACAGCCAAGTTCATTTTTCTAACTAGTTGCAACTTGAATAGTAAAAATTAGATAACCGATTGAATAAAGGTAAACAAAGGTATAACATTTTACATTCATCCTACCAAGGAGTTATCTTTAATCTATTTCTTACCTATGTCCCCAAATCTTATTACCTTGATCCTAAATAACCATTTATTGAAATCAAGAAAGCAATAAATAATACGAGTACAAAACAAGTTCAGTTCATTAGAATTCTTACATTAAAAGGAATTCATCTCAAGGCAGTAAGTCCTTCTTTTCAACAACATCTTAGCAGCGGTCCCGAACGGCTCTTCAAAAGCAGACGAAACCCACAACCCATCCGCAACCTCTCGTTGAACCAACTGATCACTCGGTCTAGTCGCAACCAATGTAGCACCTTTCAACACAGTCCCATCAGGTAACTCCAGATACGGCGCATACCATAACCTCATATTCAACGCAGGAACAAGCGTCCTTTTTGAAGCAGAAGAAGCCGATAACGGCTTCACCCTTAACTCCTCCAACTGTTCCCTGTTCATACATAACACACCTTGCCCATCTGCATCCGTTAACACTAATGAATCCAACGTCTTATGCTCTGCGATTATCGGCTGAAGCAAGTAATGCCTTGCAGACGCCGCAATTAACGAGCTAATTGTCCACACTACTCTTAATTTCAATCCGCCGTTAGTATAAAACGACTCCGGTATACTCCCATTATCATCATTAACATTCACATTACCAGCATTAGTATTATTAATAATGCACAATGTATCATAATTTAATTGATTAGATGCATTTTTATCGGGGTAAATAACAGAGGAAGCACCTAACATAACACAATTATCTAAAGTCGAACCGAAATCGGCTTTCCAACGCAACAATACGTCATCCTCTACACCTAATTCACCAGCCGGAAGTTCAATTTTCAAAAACTTAATTTCATTAAAATTCTTCAAAACCTGCGTGGGTGAATGATGCGTTACGCCACCGCCGTCTCCGTTTTCGAGATCATCGCCACCGTCGATGTTACCGACGGTTAACGCCGACGGCGGAGATAACCGTTTGGGATTGAAAAGTTGGCCTAGGCTCTGAAACGGCTTGACAAAACCGGAAAAGAAGATACGAAAGAGGGAAGATATCGGAGATCGGGATTTATCGGCGGAGGAGGAGGCGGTAGAGGGATCGTCGTCGGAGATAACGCAATCGACACGAACAACGACGTTTTCGATTTGGGGAATTAGGGTTTGGAATCTTCTGGAAACGGCGGAGCAACGGCCTAAGGATTTAACGTCACCGATCCTGTTGAAGATTAATAGAATCAGAGAGTCGGGAAGGTAGTCAAAGCGGTCAGCAGCGCCGGAGAAGAATGACGGTGGCGGTGGTGGCGGTTCAGGATAGATTTTGGAAGTGGTTAGATCTGGTAATAGAGAAGACATCATGATTTAATTTTACTTTGAAAAGGTTTTTTATTTCTATAGGAATATTTATATGTATGTATGTATTGTGATATATACTAAGGAATTAAATTAATTATTGAGATTGAAAAGATGGTATGTTGGAGAAATTTAGTTGATTGATTTTGTGAGGAAAATGGGGAGAACTTTGAAGAAATGGTGGAGAGAACGAACGAAAGATAAGATGATGACGATGCTGATGAATAAATTATAAAAAGAGGTGTGTGGTAGGAGAAATGAAGGATTTATAAATGTAACACTAGTGACTTTTTTTTACTAGGTTTATATTCTTTTCCAACCAATTCAATTTTTTAATCCTCCCAATTCAACACTAGTGATGTGGTGGCATCGACGGATGATGATAGCGGCGGCGATTATTGGTGGCAGCAGATGCCTTTAGGTATTTGATTTAAAAGTATTTGATTTCAAATAGTGGTGGATATCTTTTATATAGTAGCATTGGTACGTTATTAGATGGAAAAAACATAAAATACCAAGAACAATTCTGATAATTGAAAGACAGAAATTACTAAAAATAAAAAATGGACTTTTACTTTATAAGGGAGTAATGTAAGATAAAACTCAAACATAAAAAGGGGCCTTTTACTTTGATTATGGTAATTAAATGTTCTTAGAATTGGGATCCTTTCAAACTTTTACTATCTCAAGTAGAAATTTATAAGAATGAAACTTGAAAAGTAACAACTTTAAAGAGGATCCCCACTCATATTCTTAATTTACCTCGAGAGAACAAAATTAAACATACAATCTTTCAACTTAATAATCACTTCAAAACGCAATGAATTACTAGTCTAGACTCTAGTAGCATCTTAGTTGTTGAATAAGGTCTAGGGACTATAAAGTCATGAGTTCGAATCCCACGTAGCGGTTTTGTCATATTTAATGAGTTTTCTCCTGAATTGGTGTATTGACATTATTGCTAAATGCGAATAATATTCAAATGATCCGTCAGTAATTTAAATTTATCATTCAAAATAAAATAATAATAAAAATTTAACCATTTCAAAAAAATGTATTAACAGTCTTGTGTAGAGAATTGTTTTTCTTATTTTTGTTGAGATTTACCTGTAGCTTTTTAAAAATCATACAAAACAAGATAACATGTAACAATATTTTATTTATTGATGCTTGTAACAAATAACTAATTTTCTTGTTGTTGACTTGTTATTATACTTTGTTTTAAATTTTTATTTATGTCTATAATCTATAATTTATATCTGTATCTACAATACATTAAAAGCATTAACCTCTTTTTTTTAAATTTCAATTAAGTAATCAAAAAGTACCTAAAAATACACACATTTTTATTCATTAATTTAAACATCTCTACCTAATATTCCTATAATACATAAATGAAATAACGAGAACGGTACCCACACATTGCGGCGGTGATGGAGGTGGCGGCGGTGGATGTGATGTAATGGCGGCGGCGGTGGTGACGGTGAGGGGTGGTGGTGGCGGCAAGCGGCGGTAGCGGCGGCGGTGGCGGCGGAGATTGGTGGTGGTGGTGGTGGCGCGGGTGGCTATGATGTATGGAACCTCATGCATTAGAATGTGTACATTGTTGAAACTTAAAATCATTATTGAAATTTTAAGTTCAATGTTAAAAATCAAAAGTGAATTCGCTTTATAATATAGTATAGATTTACAACATAAATCTCCTAATCCTTAAAATAACCAGTCTATTTTCTTTAACATCAATTACTTTCACATTCACCACTATTACCGGCCCCACCACCCCATCACCACTGTTTCCGTCATCCGTTGTTGTCGCCACTACCGCCACCGCTACCATCACCTCACGACACTATCACTATCAACGTCACATTATGCGGACGTGTGACTCGTTTAACTAAATAAGTTAAACCATCATGTAAATTGTAAACTCTAAATCCAAAACAAAATCAAGATTAGATCAATTTGTTTTTTGGCTTTTTATAAGACCAAACTCTTAACTCATTTATTAACTAAGTTTATGACTACTTTAAAATCAACGGATCGTTTAAAATTTAAGACTTAATTCATATAAACATTATATGTTAATTAGTCATTTTATTCATCTAACACTTAATGGTTAAAAAATAAAGAAATAACATGAGTACCCAATTTTATTTTATTTTTACCAATTTAGCCAACTTTTTTCAAATTTCACAAAATACCCAACAAAATCGCAATAGAAAGTGAAAATCGCAATGAGATTTTGAAAATCGTATAGAGTTTTAAAATCCTTATGAGATTTTGACTTTTTATGATTTGGACATTTTTTTTTAAATTGTGACTTTTGCATTACGTGTTTTTGACTTTTCTTTGAGATTTCGACTTTTTTTGAGATTCAAAAAACACAATGCAAAAAACAAAATCTCAATAAAAAATCAAAAATTTTTTTTTTTAAAAAATTAAAATCAGAAACAAGTCAAAATCGATTTTCAAAATCTTTATGTGATTGTACAAAATCTCATTGCGATTTTCAAAATCTCATTTCAATTTTTATTTTTTATTACAATTTTATTAGGTAATTTATGAAAATTCAAAAAAAATTTAGATAAATTAATATATTTTTTAAAAAATTAGATACTCATGTTATTTTCTTTAAAAAATAAATGGTCTTTTAACACCAACAAACCTTTCATATACCTAAATCCGACCGTTTTAGTTTGTCACTCGGGATATAGCACCCGGGTTTTTTTATCGTCTACCTTTAAAAATGTCAGATAAATTTACTTTATTTGAGGACCAACTTTGAAGGTTAAGAAAACATTAGGGACTGTTTCTTGTAAAGTCTAAACGTGAAATAAATCCATGTTCGTCTTCCCCCAAATTGCTTTTTCAAGATTGTAATTACAGGTTTAGATTGGGTGTAATTAAGCAAACGCAATTTGTCTTTTTCAAATCCTGATTTGATTAATTAGATTCCAGGTAATATTATATTCTTTCATTTATATTTTTATAGAAGTTTTTATATATATATATATATATATATGTATGAATGTCTACAATTTAGATTAATAGATTAATATACGAATTATCATCCTTATCTAGGCTTCTTTTTTAAATATATTTTTATTATTGCTTTTTGATTTATTATGCGGGTTTTGGACAATGCCTATTATGTGTTTGATGAAATGTCTAAGTGGACTAATGAGTACAATTTCTATGTTCCTTACATGCTTCTTTTCTTTTTGGTTGAGTTGGAGGGTTAACTGGGTTATGACTTATGGCTTACGGGTTCAAACGGGTGGGCGGCTCGGCTTATTTATTCACAAACCAATGCGAACACGACCTGTTTAGATCATATGCAACCCTGTTATATTTGTGTCATTTTATTTGATGATACTAAAAGGGTTGTTTTAATCTTATTTAGAAATGGAGAACACAATGCAAGAAGCAGGACAAACATCTGTAGGTGGGAAATCGGATATTGGTCATGTGAAGAAACTGTTGTTTAGGCGAATGCTGGTTGGGGTAAGTGATGGTCGGTTTTTCATGGGTGCATTTTACTGTATGGATAAACAGGGAAACATTATTCTTCAAGATGCTGTGGAGTATCGAAATACCAGACGAGATAATCCTTCTCCAATGGAACAGAGGGGTCTTGGTCTCATATTAATTCCCTTCACTTGTAGAACTTCTTGTCATGTGGATTGCTCGATTGATGAACAACTCGCTCTACTGTCTCTTCAGGCTCAATCGTAAGTTGATTAACACTGGATTTTGATGTTTTATGGCTGAACTTCTGTTAGTGAATAGTGTTCTGTGTACCTGATGCTCTTGTAGTCTTCTAAGAAGTTATGTATCTGAGATATTTGAATTGATAATTAATTATATTATAAACATAAATTATTTGAGTTTAGTATGGCTGGTTCAATTTGACTCGACATCTCTAACTACGATAGTAGATCAATTGGTTTGGATTTTCTTTCGAAAAAAAAAGAACAAGCAATGTTATTTCATGGATGCAATTTGGATGTGCATTTTTGAGGTGGTCATATGATATCTAATAAGAAAATCAAGTACTCAAGTGTAACGCAACACACTTAAACCGTTACAAAACGCTCTGTAAAATGTAGTATTCGGATATCCTTCCGGTGACTCCAACCTGCCCACTCCAGACCTTCACAGGTCCATCACATGAGACTATGAGAGGTATCAAGCTCACCATGCAGCCCTCTTAAATGGCGGCCTGCCTAGCTCCTTGACTATGCTGGGATTCAAAACGGGATGTGTTCCAGATGCATTCATGTTCAGAATTATCTTAGATTAATAACCACACAATAAGTAATCAGATTTTTGGTTTATAAAATTCTGATTTTTTTAGTAACTGACATACACTATGTAATATTGTCTTCTGAAGAAAGGAGATGTTTGGTGAAATATGAGGATTAAAAGTTAAAACTCGAAATTTCATAAGTTAGGCTACTAGAATAAGTAAAGAGGTAAATTAGTTCACCCTTAAATTTGTAATCTTGTTGCAGTGTATATGAATCCCATTAGTTCGTTACTGGAAACTGGTTATTTGATCTTAGATAACTAGCTACTTAGACGTAGAGGCTGAGAAATAAAAATATGATTGTTCAGATAGTTTCAAACACAACTTTAGACTCCCCTTAAACTGAACTGGCCAATTATGTCTGGTCTGGTTCAATTCAATGGCTCGATGCACTTGCATGTATAGCTCTATGCAAATGAACACTGGTGATACAATCATACAAGTTTCTCCATGCTAACAAAATGTTGAAGGGTTGAAACCCATTCATTGGAGAAATACATGAAGCAAAACAACAGATACTATACAAGTAGTTTCCAATTGCAGTAACAGTATTTTCTATATGAGCCCCCCACCTCCGGACCAACCAGGCTGCAGTCGCAGTATTTAGTCATGGTTGCTGTCAAAACCTGTCCCGGTAAGCTGTGCCATAAACAATCAAGTAAGGTATGGTCTTCACAACTGTATCAATTGGTATTGCAAAATTAACCCCAGATGACATCCCACTTCCTGCAAGAGATTATTCAAATAGATTTAAAGAGGTAAATTATTCTCTATCCAACTTATGACATCAACTGTACACAATCAAAATCATTCACAATGATCAAATTCACATTTACGAAATTTGATTTTTTTATTCTCTATCCAATTCTAGATTTAAAGATTCTAATGTCATCTGGTTAATCACTTCCTTAGTTATGTGAGATTTGACTTTCATGGTCAAACTGATAAAAACCTTTGAATTCATATTGATATGCAGTCTAAGAATGAGGTAGATAGTTGACTAGTCACTTTCAAATTAGAATAAATAGAAGAGATAGTCTGGATCAAATTCATTCTAGGACAGAAGTATCAAGAAAAATCAGCTCTGTACCTTTTCGAGTGAAAGTTGCAGTATTAACACCGATAACATGACCATGGGAATCAAGCAAGGGTCCACCCGAATTTCCTGCACAATAGCATTACACCCCCAAAGCTTTACATATTATCTTAGTACCATACTACCATCATATAATTTGGTGTTAAATATAAGATATCTGATGTTCCTTAAGGAGATTTTTGACCTGAATTAATAGCTGCATCTGTTTGAATAGCTCCTCTAATAGCTCCTCCATTTGGCGAAGGTATCTCTCTTCCTAGCCCACTGACAACCTGATATCGTTTGATGTATGTAAAGAATCCTTTAGTTTCTATGCCGAAACCAGTTGGCTATAAGTGGTTTAGAGGATATTAGTGGTTCTTATATTTTGATGGATTAGTTGAACATCACGGACTTACCCCTGTGGTTAATGTGTTCTCATATCCATAAGGATTCCCGATAGCATAGCAGCTCTGGCCTACATATAGTTTACTTGCGCTGCCTATTTCTACTGGCTTAACTTCGATCCCTTCGACATCAACCTGCAAAAAGGAGTATGAATCTTATATTAATCAATGAGTGAATTTACTATATGTTTAAAATTTGTGTTCCATTTTGCCCACCTTTAGAACAGCCAAATCGCTTGATGGATCAACGCCAACAATCTTTCCATCTCTAGATAAACCGTTGCCATTCTTGTCAACTAGGAATACCTGTATAAGAAACACCCACATAACTTATCCACGAGCATGTAAATTAGCAGTCATTACTCATTACAACGTCTATTATCAACATTAGTCATTCAAATCATTATCACTAATAGTAGATACACTTTGGGAAGCGAAAGCTACTGCAAGACCAGACTCGATGAAATCTATCATTCTAGGAGAATAGTATTAGAACCTTACAACGTTGTCGCCCATATTGATCAGTAGCCAACTTTTCAACAACATGATAATTTGTCACCTGCCATACAATTTTAAGCAAATGTATAAGTTTACACTTGTTCAATATATCCGAAAATATAAAAGAGGGCATAAGTAATATCTGCTACGATCCTATTTGTGTAGGCCTTTTTGGCAGTTCCATTTTGCGGGTTCCCATTTACAATAAATTTATAGTATATGAACTGTTTCTGTGAGGAATATGCGCATGTTAAAATTGAAATGCAAGTATAGAGAAAGATGTCTTACGATGTGACCAAACTTATCCCAAATGAAGCCCGAACCTGTCCCTTCAATTATTGCTTTCTTATCATCATCTACCATCACAACCTCATCAGTTGTTTTCGGGTTATCAATGATTTCAAGGTCTTTGATGAAAACCACAGATGGTGATGTTTCCTACAAACCATCAAATGCAAAGAAAGTCATATTCATATGGACAAGAACCAATTAACATTACACCACGTTGTATTGTACCTCAAAGAGAGTAACAACACGATCTTCTTCCTGTTGTGAATCATCAATCAGTAGTTGTTGTTGTTGGGGAATTTCAGCAGATAAACTTGGAGATATTGGAAAGATTTGAAGGTAGGAGGATACCACTGCAGTCAAGATTATGGTTCTACGTGTCGTCGTAAATGGCAGACCAGATGAAGATGATGAAGAAGTGTTTATGGGTATGGGTTTGAAAGAAGAAGAAGAAATGGGAATGGAGATTGAGTGATCACACCCAAGCAGCAGTCTCTCCTCCATTACTCTATATCTATATTCTATTCTATCTCTTTGGTTTTTCCTTAACTCTCCAACACCATATGTCTTCAAACATTTTCTGTATTAGTTTTTTTATTTATTTTTTTTATCAATAAACCCTTAAAAACATTTTACATGTCTACATTCTACAATATCATCATCTTTAACCATAAAACTCGATTATCTAAATTTTGTTATAATTTTTAACTATTTTAATATTGGTCAAAGTCAATCAATCGATTTAAAAACAATTTATGATTTAATTATACTCGATTATACTCTTTTATACTTTCACACTTATGATATTTCTCATATTTTCGATCATCAGTTATTATGTTTATTAATCTGATGAATTTAAATAACTAAATGTGACTTTCTTGTTGAAAACGGATTGACATCACCACATTGGGGAAATAATGTAGATTTATAACACAGTATTTACGTAATACATTGGTGATGGTCATGATTGAAGACTGGTGGTGTCGGCGACGAGTGATGATGACGGCGACTAATGATGGTGGTGACGGTGTTGAGTGTTGTACGTTGATGCAAATAATAATTGATACAATGGAAATATTTTAGGATATAAGAGTTTATAGCGTAAATTAGTAAGATTAGAGTTTAAGATGTTAATTAAGGACAAACTGAGTAATTTCTAATAATTTTTTTTATAGGGTTGTTAGTTAAAGGCAATTGGGTCATTTTAAAATTAACTCTTTTGTAAATTATTTCAAAAAATAAAGACTAAAATTTTATAAAAAGAATGAAAGATAATAACCCTTGTGTAATTGTACCACTGGTCAACTACTAGTTCATTTTTTTCCCCTCAAGCAAAAAACTCAATTCTGCCTACCTGTGGATTGGCACAGAAATGATCTTTTGGGCTCGGAACACTTTTGGGCTCCACATTCACAGGTTCACTTGAACCTTTGAATAATTTTGCATACACTAACACTATGTTTTTGAGTTTAAATTATAAAAGAAATAAAATGATTAGATGTCATCATATCTTTCTTCCAAATCACCCCAAAAATGGGAAAAAACTTTTTTAAACAAAATCAACTAAAAAATCCTTTCAACTCATTCCCTTTCATTTCATTTTTATCCTTAAGTTAAACTCAAGAACACAACTTATTTTGCAATCCTTTGTGTTCTTTTCTTTTCTTTCTTTCAAACAACTCAAAAACACAGTGTAAAATGCAACTATTTATCGGTGGCTAAATTTATCCTTTCTTGCTTATTTTTGATAGTGATTTGAGATTATCTTAGTAAAAGAATGCACTAGTATATGCTTATTATTAGTTCTATCACCAAGAGAACGAAAGCCTACTTCAAATCCATTATATATATATATATATATATATATATATATATATTTTTTTTTAAAAAAAACTTCTATCATATAAGAAAATTAAAGGAATAAGTATCCTGTAATGTAAAAAACTTTGGACGAATGTCTATAGTAGGAAATAACTAAAGTTTTGTGTATTGTATGTAAACAACTTTAAAAAATATTTATTGTATGTAAGAAAACATACGTGGCAACCATATAGAGCTGCCACTTGTTTGATTTTAATTGGTTGAATACATTTTCTTACATACAATAAACATTATTTTCGAGTTGTTTACATACAATACACACAACTTTAGTTATTTCCTACTATAGACATTCGTTTAAAGTTTGTTACATTACAAGATACTTATCCCAAAATTAAATGGTATATTAACATACTTAACTAAAAGGACGAGAGATTAAAATCTAACAATGTTGTTTTTAAAAGGGATTATGGCATTTGAGTATAACCACCTATGACCAAATGGTTATATAATGTAACCACCTACTAGTGTGGCTATGTAGTGTAAGATTCTTTAATATTAGGGTTATGTTATGTAACGTACCGGATAACATCATTTGAAATGACTGGTTAGGTCACGTGCATGCCATGTGTATCTTAAATATATATAGGTTAAGTCATGTGCTAAATTACCGACAAACCAAAAAAGGGGAGATTTACACACACATAACCCGCAGGCCACTTCTAGGCCAATTTTGGCAGGATTTTTGGCCAGATTTTGATCCATTTCGATTCCCATCTTATTCCTTGTTAATTTATCTTCAAATCCATGTAATATATCATGCCTAAACCTTGCAAAAAATCTTGAAAAAAATCGTAAAATATAGAGATAGAGGTCGACGGTTTGGAGGGTGAAAGATATAATTGATCTTATCTTCAATCTAAATACAATCTGAGATCATCATCATCAAATTCGGATTCAATTTTGGAGGGTTTTTCTTCTTTACAACCGCCGCAAAACATCAACACCACCGTTTAGCCACCACCTATTCCGGAAACTGTTCATTCGAATTCTGATCAATTGAAGGTAGGGGAGGGGGCGATTAAGAGTGGGGTAAATGCTGATTCATGTGAAAAAACGAGGGCCAATGATTTTGGGGGTGTTTTGTCCGAAAATTTGGGCATAAACCCTAATTTTGTCTCAGCCGCCCCAAGTCAATTCCGGCCACTTCTGGGCCAAATTCCAATCAAAAATATGATGGGGAAGGGGCGATTTTGGGTGGGGTTGGTCTAGGTTTGCTGAAAAAATCACAGATTGATGAAGTAGATAGTACTTTGGGCGAAATCATGGGTAAAAACCCAATTTTTGGTTGTGGTTGGGAATTTTTTAGGTTTAATATATATAAATGATGAATATATACGCTTTTTAGGTTTTTAAATATAATATCAAGAGTCAGTCGCGCCACTTGTTGAAGTCAACGCGAGTCAATGGTGGGGGTGACCGGTTACCTTTACTACAGGTAACGCGTTACATAACATAACCCGAATATTGAAGGATCTTACATTACATAGTCACACTAGTAGGTAGTTATATTACATAACAATTTGGTCATAGGTGGTTACATTCAGGTGTCATGATCCCTTTTTAAAATAACAAGTTTACTAAAAAATGTAATATAATTATTAAACTTCTATAATTGGGGGGAAATAATTATGAAATTTAACAAACTTGAGTAAATTTTTTTTGTATGTTCCATATTCGAAGTTCCACCAATTGGGGAAACTAATTATGACTCAACAAACTTAAAACTTTCATACTTTGATATTTAGCAGACATAATTAGTGTTAGAGGCCATGTTTAAGAATCACTAAATCCTATGTTTTCTTTTTATGTTACATAGTGTTCCGAAATTGGTTCTATACTCTTATGATGGGGTAAATTTTGATACCATGTATGTGGTGTATTTTCACACTCTCTCAAACTGCCTAGATAAGTTGAAGACTGCTTAATGTGATAAAATAATAAGCCGAGAAAGCCTTTAACAACAGATTATCAATATGATAGGTGTTGCGGCGTTGCTTTACAATTAGTTGTTGGGGAATTCAGTGATATAACGAACAAAACCGGATATAATACAATCTTTGAAGACACGTGATCGCTTTCAGATTGAATCAATATGGTGGTTCACCCAAACTATTCAATCGGATACAATCAAAGATTAAGAATGTTTTGTGTGTTGTGTTTGGGAGAAAACATAACCAAGAAGAAAAAAAAAATTCGACCAGAATGGGAAATAAAGGAGCGAAAGTTTGTTTTATCTGATTTAGGGCCATTAACGGCCAATTCAGAAGTTACTTTAGAAGGTTTTCAAATTGCAAAAAAACAACCCCTTAAGTTCCGAAAATTAAATTTCATACGGATATCACCAAAGCAATTCGTTGGAAATAAAAAATTAAACAGCCAGGGGCTGACACCCCTTGACCCCGCTACCAAGGGCGCTACCCCTGAGCCCCCGTACCAGCCCCTAAGGTCATAATAAATTCAGATAGACGTGCACTCCGCACCTCCAAGCCTAAATGATGTATTGTTATGACAATAATGGTCAAACAAGTTAATTAAATTACACTAAAATATCCAACATTAGTTACATGACATTGTCGATGAAACATATCATCTCTAATAATGAAAGAATTTCAAAACCCAAAACATGTTTAGCCTTAAAAAAGTAGTTCTTTTATATTTCTTTAACAGTTAAGGAAAACACTTCATTGGAACCCTGGATAGGTATTCAAGATATTACTCATAAGGCTATCTCCAATGGGGGTGCCTTTAGATGTCTTTGAATATCCTTTGTCATTGAAGCTTGTCCAAAACTAAAGATTTTTTGAAAGATGCCCTTACCTAATGACATTCCCTTACTTGTCCTTACCTAATATATTTTTGTTTTTAGTGGAAGTAAAAAGATATGTAAGGATACGTAAAGATGTTTGTATGGTTGGAAATAAAATTATAAGATTTGAAGGATTTATAAGAATGTATAAGAATTTGTATGGATATAATGTGTCAGCTTAAAGACGTAGCATTGTAGGTAGCCAAAAGAATTCTGTCATATGATTGTAATAATGCCTCAATGGGGACAAAGTTACAAAACCATATCTTCAAAACTAGGTGGTCCATATATAAACACTTGGCAACATTTGTAACATCAAGTATTTATCTTCTATTGATGACTTGGAAAGACAATTAATGTATAAAGCTAGAAACAGCAAAAACAAATAAATTTGAATAATGAGCTTTAAAAATCAAGACAAACTGATCCAGTCACAGCCACATCAAGTTCCCTTTAACATATCTCATCTAGCTAGCTTAGCCAGCTGGCTAGGTGCTTAATATATATACAACCACCCCCTAATTCAGGCAAAACATTTGAACCACTCATCTTTTTTAACATCTAATGCACAATTAAGATGAGAAAATGCAAGGTTTAAATGGTCTTACACGAAACTTCAAAGGGGTATCCTGGAATTTGCACAAGCTTTAAAGCTCCCTATAAATTTAACCCCTAAGTTTCTCTAATTCAATCATCCACAACATATTTTTCACTCTTAAATAAACATACATACAAGGTTTCTATCTCTAGCTTTAATTTTCTAGGAAGATGGCAAGCGCAAGAATGGCTAGGTTTGTTAGTGAGGTAGCACCGCCCCAATTCGTTAGTTTAATGAGGCGGCGCACAACTAATAAAATGTTGGACACAATCAGTGAAGATGAAAGAGAGTTTTCAATGGCTGAGAGGGAAGCGAAAATGAATATTGCTTCGTCTCATCAACCAATAACTGCTACTAGTAACTCCATGCTCTTCTTTAAACAGACTCAAAGGAAGTTTTCGACGTTTGGAAAGTGATTTGGTTGGTGCCCCTCGACTACTAGTGTTTTTGGGGATTGTACGTGTTCATTCTTTTCGTTTTAAGACCCAAATTAATTAAGCTGCACTCTCTTTAGACCACTTTTTATTAGTCTTTTGAGTAGTGGGGTATTAAAACTTGTGAATGCCCTAAGAAGCACCTGCAGCTGCATGCTATGATATACTCGTATGTTTGTTTTTGTTTTTGTTTTTTTCTGTTTGTGTAAGCAACAAATTAAATGATGTGTATTATTGAGGAATTCCCATTATATATATATTCCAAGTCCTTTTTGTCCCCCATGATTGTATATGGTCACGTTATGGTTTCTTACGTACTCCCAAACTTGTGTTCCGGTATGATGTCATGCCAGTATATGAAAACATCGTCACTAAACAAATGATCACTAATCTCATGAAAATTTTGATGATGGTCGAGAATAATAACACCTAGAATAATATAGTCGTTACACATCAATTGGCCTATGAAACGAGTCGTCACTTGTTTTGAAGCTGTGACAAAAAAAAACTAGCTACAAGTGTACTTTACAGACCTCTGGTCATCTTTGAGGTAAGTAAAAGAGATTCATTGGAAAGATTACATGTTTTGAACTTTCGTGTTATACTATACGTCAAGGATACTACTGAGTTGCTGTCATTCAAGGTCTATTCATGATTACATCCGGACACTATTCCTTCCTCATCAAAATTAGTTTCCAGTACAATCGAATCTAGATAGCTTATATATGTGGAATGCATAAAGAACTTGTATATATGTACATAGTAAACTACTCCGTAATCAAGAGTATAACTCGATCATTGCATTGAGAATAATCACTTTTATTAGACAAAAGTTTTGCTCAAGTATACTTTGCAGATAAAAAGGTTCCGCATACACCAAGTCAAGAAAATAGCATATTGGCCATCTACTATTCTTGAAAAAAAGTAGAAATTACTTCTGAAGTTATGAGGAAGATCAATCAAATATAAGACCAGTTAGAAGTGAAGCCACCAATTAAGCTAAAACAGACAGCACCACCATAAAGTTATTAGTGTTCCTAGATGAGTGCTTCTGCATTTGACCTAAGCATGTCGACCTGTTGGACAGTGAAAAAGAAGTTGAAAACGAGGGCAAAGGTGACGCTGCAGCTGCAACTGCATCTGTAAGTACATCAGCAACCCCTACTATTACTTCACGACTGATCATAATATTGGGTTCTTCCATATAAATTTGTTTATAAAGTTCCAAATTTTATGGTATATATGCTTAATTCACTGTCGTCATTGGTAATAATGAATCGGAATCATAAACTTATCACATAAATTTTCAAGTACACCACAATATGCAAGCTTTACATCGAACTGTACAAGCTGTGCGAGTTTATGTGGCAGATTTATTACCGATTTACCTCTCATATTGGATACCTAGTAGGAGTGTTAGAATAAAACTACATCTGAATAACCTGACCCAACCCTAATGGGTTTGGGTTTTATGGGTTGGTTTTGTTGGGTTACAGGTTGGTCACAGGGATGTGTTGTTAAATTTCACAAATAGCTTATATAGGTTCCATTGCAAACAGGCTTTTTTTTCTAACTCCCCAAGAAGTAAGAACTTTTACTTCAACTTATATCATCAAGATTATTAACTTTTATTACAAAGTTAGATTCATATTCGAAAGGATTATAACGTCATTTATTCAAGTTACTTGCTAGGTTATTCTTTTACAAGTGGCATGTACAAGGCAGATGCAGAATTGTGTTTATTGCTATCATCATCCTGAAATCATTCTGTAGTCATCATCATTATTGTTTCTACTAGGATCATATATCCATTATTATGGTCATTATAGAGCAAGTGATAACCTCTGGTTATTTAAGTGCAAGAAAATCCCTTTTAATTGTCTCTGTCGAAAACTACATTTCATCATCATCATGATGAAATATTCGCGGAGGGGCCATCTTGATCCAATCCACATTAATTATTAGTTGCTAGCTTTATTGAATTAAACTTTTAGGACAAAAATGGGCTGGCCTGTCAGACAAATCCAAGTATGTGCTTTATGGAGTCAACATATACATCTCCTTTTTTCTTCTGTAAACCCTTACCTATACGGCAATGGCTCTAATCCCTTTGATAGAGAGAGCAGGGCTAATCACTTTGGCATGTTAGTTTCTGGAGTTGTCGTCAAGTTCCCATTTTTCATGTATACTTTTTATATGGGTTTTGCTAACTTGACCCCGGGCGCATGTTGACAAACATGAATGAATTTCATATTTATCAGAATAACTCAAAATACATTTAATAAATGAAAATTCAGTTATTTTAAGAAATATGAGTTCATTAGATTGTTGTTAACATATGTTTTTCAGAGACAAGTTAGCAAAACTCCTCAAATGAAGGTAACAATGCTTTGGAAAATGATAAAATTAAAGAACATACAGATGTTTGCGTAATCAGTTTCATGTTGAATCTCCAATACCCGAAAAAAATCTACAAAAAGAAATCTTCACTATAGATAACAATTGTGTCACTAATAGCTCAGAAATCTGGAAGGATATATTTTAAGAAAAATCAAAGAATATAGCGCATCCATGTCATACCCCAAAGAAGTTATGTCCAGGAACTATCATAATTATATAAAAAAAAAAGGGAGTCGAATAAAAAAAGGTGAATTATGGGGCGAGAGCGCAGAGCCCGGTGAAGGGCGCATGGCTCCTGCAGGGAAATGTGTTCTTAACTTACGCATATTATTCCCCATCCCATTTTAAATGTCATAATTTGACTTTCTAAGTCTTTTTCTTTTAACTTTGACCGTAAATATTTTTTGTTTGTATTACATAATAATTGATGAACGTTATATTACTGGAAAATACATTAAAAACTCAATCCATCCATATATTCTATATTGAGTGTTATATAACACTAACAAAACAACTTACGGACAAAGCTGAAAGACGAAGACTCAAAAAGTCAAACTAGGACATATAGCAAGAAACATTCATATAATCATTATCTTCGATTGGATATTAATTAGTAAATATGTTCAAACACTAGTAAGTACTTCTGCAACCACTTCTAGGCCTTCACCACCTATATTGGTTTCTTCTTCATAGATTGTTTCTAAATTGCTAGAAGTTTCGATTCTTGAGATATGCAGAACCTGAGATGCTGCAGCGGCAGAAAATGGATTGCGGGAATGCGATGGTTTGGTCATAGAGTGAGTACTTTTGGTTACTGAAGGAATGAGTAGCCTTGTTGCCATGATTAAAGTTTGAGGTCCATTGGGTATACGAGATATTAGTGCAGAGGAGAGGGCAGGAAGAAAGAACAAGTGGATATATGATGACTGTTTTTGATATTTGTAGGGCCAGGAATAGATAAATAACCTTCCAACTTCATTACTGACTGTCAAACCTTTATCATTTCTGCCGTATTTTTCGCAATGAATATGTGTTAACCAATAATTTATGGAAATATAGGATTTTAACTGACTTATCATGTCTTTTACTCAAGATTGATTAATAGTCACATCCATTGACTCCAAAACAACTATTCATTCTTTTTGTATTTTCTACAATCAATTCTAGATAAATAGGATTGGTTCTACAAAAAAATGATATTGGTAACTCGTGAGTACGGTTCAGTTACTTTAGTAGCAATGAGTTTACTACATCAAGATTGGATTAAAATGTTCTATAATCTGCAGATTCTAAGAAGGTAACAGTACTTAACAATCTACAAAAATGAATTTGAATAAATTAGAAATATCATTATAAGAAATGCAACAGTAGGGATGCACAAAAAAGTAAACAAAAAATGGAGAAAAGAAAAAACCAAAAGAAGATATTTCCCCACACTGCACATTCCTCCAAGAGCATGGAGGATGGCCATAACAAAACCATGAGCTTTTAAACAACATATATAAAACTGAAGTTATGGAATACATGCCAAATGCAAGACCAACAAGATAGGAAGCCATAAGGCTAAACTAGACGCCACCACCTCAATGAAGTTCCCACAACGAAAATTTTGTTACCATTATGTATGGGGTGACAACCTTGTCAAATATCCCCCATCCTTCTAAAGCGTACCCTAAATCGATATTAATGAAGCAATGGAAATATAAAGTACTATTTACTTCCACAAGCACAACGGAAGTTATCTGAGTTCTTATGTAAGTGCTTCAGCATTTGACTAGAGCATGCTGACCTATTGGACATCATGAAAGAAGCTGAAGCTGAAGGAAACGGTAAAGCACTTGTAATCTGTACATCTGCAACCACTCCTATTCCTTCACCGCTAAGATTGGGTTCTTCTTCATGAATTGTTTCTAAAGTTTTAGAAGTTTGAATTCTTGAAATATGCAGAACGTTAGATACTGCAACAGCAGAAAATGGAGTGCGGCGTTGCGACGGTTTTGTTTTGGGGTGGGTTTTGGGTGCTGTAGCAAAGAGTAGCCTTGTTGCCATGACTATGGTATGGGTTTATTAGTTATATGAAACTTCAGAGCAGAGGAGAGGGCATGAAGAGAACGATAGGTGAATATTTCATGAATGCTTTCAGTATTTATAGAGCTAGGAACAGATATATAACCTCCTAAAATCCTTTATTTTAATAGTCATTTTAAAAATTATGTATTGTGTTTATTGTTATCATCATCCTTAAATCATTGTATCCGTCATCAACTTATAACCTCTAGTTAAGCATAAGGAAATCCCATCTATGTGTCTCATTCAGAAACTACATTTCATGTTGGAAAATTTGCAGAGGGGTCATCTTGATTCGCTCTGCATTAATTAGTTACTAGCTTTTTAAATTAAATTTCAGCAACTTGTTATTCGGACATATATGGCCCAACATGGCATACAAATCCAAGTATGCACTTTTTAGAGTAGATGAAACATCACTATATATCTGCTCTTTCCGCTAAATACACACCCTTTTCTATACGGCATTTTTTCTGATTTGGATAAAAAGGAAGAGCAGGACTGATGACTTGGTCATCGTTGTTTAAGAAGTTCACATCATGGCCCCGTTTTCTCTGTACTGATACTAACACTTATCATATTGTAACACAGGGTGGCTGTTATCATTTTGTAGATGCAATTAAAACCATTGATCGGATTACCACACTCGTTGGCTCTTTCTTCTTATGTTATCTTGCTGGTTCTGTCTAAAGATCTATGTAGCTTGTCTGTGGCTTTGAAGTGTCTATGGGAATTAGTAAACAAAAAGTTTGAAGCTCAAAAGGTGCTAACTGCTAAACCTTTAGAAGTTATGGGCCAAAAATCCTACATACGGGCTCTAACTATGAATTTTCCTAAAATTAATATCAATATAACTATGCCTCCTACTGAGCCTACTGACAATGTTTTGCATCAAATCACAACTATACCAAATCTAGGTTGTTAATAATGATGACATAACAAAATTGGTGACTAAATGGAATTTATAGTAAAAGATTGAGACCAATAGGTCAGGTTAACAATGTTCTTAACGGCCGCAAAATATGGTCACTGCACATTCACTGGTCAGTGAAATGACCATATTTTGTGATCACAGATTTTGAAGTGTGACAAAAAGATATCAGGGTAAAATTCTTTTACACATCTATAAGGAAATTGTTAAGAATTCATTAGAATCCGAGTATCTGACTACTCTGGGAATCTGTAAGGACAATAAGGAAAATCAATGAAATAAAGAGATGTTAGCGCATGCGCATCTTTGCTGTGCCTCAAATAAAAAATTAACATGAATTCAGAAACCTATCATAGCTTAAATATTCATCTAATTTGCAACCAAACCGAATCTGTAAGAACAATAAGGAAAATCAATGAAATAAAGAGATATTAGCGCATGCGCATCTTTGCTGTGCCTGAAATAAGTTATTAACATGAATTCAGAAACCTATCATAGCTTAAATATTTATCTAAGTTGCAACCAAACCATTTATAAGCTACGAATCTACGATAGGTTTGCGGAATCCTATTTGCAGTCACTGTTGAGATAACTCTTAACCAGGTACGTGGTTGCAAAAACGGGTTACAAGGAGTTGGTGGACGATGAGTTTTGACTGTGGACAGAGAACAGAGACTGGCCCATGGTTCCTGAAGGATAATGTGATCTTAACTTATGTGCTACATATTATATGAAGGAAACATATATGGAGGACTTCACTAACTAAGCATCGGCTCTCATTTAAATGTCGATTAATAAGAACATCTATCACCTCCAAAGATCTATTACAGTAGAATTAATCAACTTTTTGCAAGGAACTCTAGATAAAATAGATGTCTAATCGAATAAGAACTTGAATACAATAACCAAGATTCAAGAATATGATTTGGTACTTGGTAGCACTGACAATTAAAAGGTCCACAAGTTTACACTTTCCAAGGTTCTGCATACACAAATTCAGGGAAATCGCACTTTGCCAGTATGATATCCTTGAATAACATAGATATTACATAATAAAAATGCAACACCAGGGATGCACAAAAAAGTAAACGAAATACAGAAAGAGAATAGAAGCCATTCCCCAAAAACATCAGTTGTTCACAAAGCATAAGACGTGATCCTTAAATCCAAGCTATGAGGAAGACAGGCCAGATGCAATGCCAGCGAGGAGTGAAGAAGCTAAAACAGACGCCACCACCTCAATGAACTTCCCATAACTAAAAGTAGTTAACCTACATACTAATTGATAGCCTTTTCCAAAGTACTCTCGGCCTTATAATACACACCCTTGATCCATATCAAGAAACAACATATAGGGAACAAGAAAAGTACTAATTACTTCCTTGAGCACATCGGAAGTTATCAGAATGTTTAGATAAGTGCCTCTGCTTTCGAACCAAACATGTCGACCTGTTGGACAGCAAAAAGGAAGCAGAAGCTGGAGGCAAAGGTGAAGCACTTGTAAGTACTTCTGCAACCGCTTCTATGCCTTCACCGCCAATACTGGTTTCTTCTTCGTAGATGGTTTCTAAAAGGCTAGAAGTTTGGATCTTTGAGATCCGCAGAACCTGAGATACCGCGACAGCAGAAAATGGAGTGCAGCTTTGTGATGGTTTGGTCATGGAGCGAGTACTTTTGGGTACTGAAACAAAGAGTAGCCTTGTTGCCATGATTAAGGTTTTTGGGGACTATTGGGTGTATGAAATACTAAAGCAGAGAAGATTATAGGAAGAGAAGGATATGTGAATATATCATGAATGTTTTCGATATTTATAGGGCTTAGAAAAGATAACCTTCAAACTTCATTAGTACCTCAATTTACACCCTTTGTTTTCTCTACAAGAAATTTTACTTCAAAATATAGCATCAAGTCTATACACTTTTCTTTATAAGTCCAATTCATTTTCATATAGATTAAACTCTTTTTTTTCTTTTTAATTAGTTGACTCGGGCTTTTTGAAATTATCTTTGGTCATTTTTTAGATTTGTTGTTATTGTTATCATCACGGCAGTCTTTGTAATGGTCTTTCGTTACTGTTGCTGTCATAAGTTAAAACTTAACTTTGTCTATGGAAGGTAGTGTTTACTGTTTAGTATGCAGGAATCGTGGGTAAAATGAAGTGGTGAAACTTTTGTTAGTTATATATCCAGTGATATGCCCCTGACTGCAAGTAATTAGACATTTAGACATGGCTAGAAACGGTGCAATTTCAATAGATATAAACTCTAGAAAACGGTAAGGAAATCCCTGTTTATGCATCTCGATTCATCGACAATTACATCTCATGAAATTTTTTTTGCTGAGGGGTCATGGCATTAATTAGTCGCTACCTTTTTGAATTCAATTTTCCTGACTTATTATTAGGACAAAAATGGGCCGGCATACCTCATACAAATCCAAATGTGTGCTTTATGGAATGGCCCTATGAACTGAATGTCGACATGAACCTTCCATTTTTCCTTTAATTACACACCCTTTTTTGCACGGCAATATATTGTTTCTGATTTTGATAGAGAGAGCAGAACATACGACTTGGTCATGATGATTTCAGAAGTTATTGTCAAAGTCCCATTCATTTCTATTTCCAGGGGACTATATCGAGAAAGAGAAAGGAGTAGCGCAAGCTAGATGAGCAGTGTCATCGAGACTTTTCATTGTGTAGCAGGAGGCTGGTCGTTATAATTTTTCGCATGTTTTTGATTAAAAACTAATCGGAGGATTGAACTGGCTTGTTCTTACGTTACTTTGATAAACTTAACTAGTCTCTAACAATGGCAGTAAAGTCTCTGAGCGAATGGTAGTCATGATATATTCAGGCTATAAGTCTTGTGATACCAGAAGAAAATGAACAAAATACAACCTTACCATGTCATACCATTAAATAATAATAATAATAATAATAATAATAATAATAATAATAATAATAATAATAATAATAATAATAATAATAATAAATAAATAAATAAATAAATAAATAAATAAACCCACTTATGAGACAAGTCGAACAGAAAAGAATAGATTAATTAAAGATTAAAAGTTGTGAAAAAAAAAAGATGATGCATGTGGTCCTGGATAATAGGTCACCTAAGCAGTTATCAACATTGGTTGTAAACAGCACACAACAGACAAACAGATGAGATTTTCTTTATGTAAGTTATATTAGGATGGTAAATCTTTTTGACTTGGATGTATGTAACTTAATCAGGGTATCCCGGGGCAATCTTCAAACCATTCCCGGCAATAGTAGGATATGGGGGAGTTACAATGTAAACAACTTTATCTTTACTCAAAGATAGAGAGGTTGCTTCCAGAAGGACCTAGACTTTACCCTGAAAAAAAATCTCAATGACAAAACGAAGCCAAAACCAAAGAGGGGAAACGTACTGGAAGAGTACTCCTGGATCAAATGAGTACCAATGCATATTCACATGATGAATTAAGCTTAGTTTATTCCTTACAAGCACAAAAGTGCAAAAAAGGGAATTTTCGATGCAAACAAAAACCATATCTTAAATGATATGAGCATGCCATTCGATCTGTAGGCACTTGGCACCATTTGAAATGTCATGTCGGTTTTCTTCATGTGCTGAATTATACTTTAAATGCAATTAATACAAAAAGTTAGAGTCGGCAGAAAAGTTTAAACCTTAATAGTGACACAAAGATTTCGACAGGTGACTGAATTTGAGCCTTAACAAGTCTCTTCCGACTTATCTGGTCATGTATCTTTCTTGCTACAATCTCCTTGAAGTTCTCTGAAGTAACTCTAACTAGACCACAAATCATTCCTAACATCTTGTACACGTTGAGCATAAGTGATATCGGACTCATTTAGAAAGAAAAAGAAAAGCCAATTATAGACTTACATGTTAAATCAGTAATTTGTCTAATTACCTATACTTTAAGTTCCTTATAAATTATCATGCTAGTATTTATTATTCTCCTGCAAACCAAATTAAGTATCATTTTTAATTAGCTCTCCATAAGCACAAAAAGAATGTCGCCTCACCCTCGAAATTCTCTTCCCAACTAATTAAATGGCAGGCTCAAGGTTTGCAATGTTTGTGAGCGAAGCAGCACCACCTCAGTTCATTAGTGTGATAAGGCGACGTGCCACAAAAGTCTTGGAGACGATAAATGAAGATGAGAGGGAAGAAAGTGTGAATGCCTTATCATTTTCTTCTTCTCCATGTAATCAAACAAGAAGAAGGAAATCCTCATTCCTTTTAGAATACACCCAAAAGAAGGTCCCCCACAAATCCACAATTGAAATTGGCACTTAATTTTTTTTCATTTTTGGCTCTCACATACAAGTGCTTTTGCTCTTTATCTTGGCTACAGTACTACTTAATGGTCTTGTCATCTATGTAACGTAATGGAAATTTAATCAAGGTAAAAAATTTCTTGATTCGAAGGATCTAAGCTATGTAAGCAATGAACTATATATATGTGTAATCAAGTTACTACTAATTAATCGCCATACTATGTATGTATGTATGTATGTATGTATGTATACAATTAATTGATATACTTGTAGTTGCATCATATTCTACTAAACAAATTGTGGCCCAACCACCTACTAAACAAAGAAGTGAATCATGTATTTGAGCTTGTTAATACATTTTGCAAGAGCTCTAAACTACTCTAGACCTAGCATGATTAACACGCTATTTCTTGTACCGTCAATCACTTTAATTTCTTATTGCACGAGTATGCTTATGCTCCTTACTATTTTACAGTTATGGAGGTATACTATATGTTTCAAGAAGAAAAGATGCAATGACTGAAATCCAAATTTTCACAAGTAACTATATACGTATTACATGTTGAGTAAGTACAGTGAAGTACAATCATATTAATCAGAAAGTCGCCTTCTTAATTTTCACAAGGGACTAAGGGAGGAGGCTTGGGCCTTGAAATTTGGTCATTTGGATTGGTGGACATGGCCCCAAAATATTTTTGAGTGGATGAAGATTATTGAGCGGCCCAAAAGAATTGAAAACAAAAACAAAACTGAAACACCTTGAAGACCCATCACAACTCACACGAGTATATGATATTGAGTGAGGTGTGTTTGACTTTCAAAATGTCAAAACATAATATTTTTGTTTTTTTTATTTGATTTTCTTTAGATTTGGAAGTATGCTATTCTATTTGTTCTCATTTATCGTGACAACGAATAATTTCATGATTTTCTAACTTTCGAAATTAACGTAAGTATATATAAATCAAATAATTATTTTTGTGTGTTGTTGTCTTTAAAGATAAAATAAAATGATTATTTTCTAGCTAGATATGAAATCCTCTTCTATAAATCTCTAAATAAGTATATAAATAACTAGAATTAGATATGATGATTATTTCATTTTAGTTGGTTGGTTGAGTGAAGGAACTTTTACTTTTCTCCATCTTATGGGTTTAGGTCTTGTTTAATTTATTTTAAAACGGTTTTTTTTTATGCATCCACTCTGTTGTTGTATATATCATGTTCAGTTTGAGGTGATTCAAAACACGTGGGTTAAAAAAGTGAATATAGATATATTTATACTACTATATACTCCCCCCACCCCCACCCCCTCTCTTTATAAGTAAAGTAATCACAATGTTTAAAGTACTCTTCGACTAATTACTATTTCACCTACTTACACAAATGATATCTTAAAAATATTCTTAATGAAATAATTTATAAAATATTTGACTCTATTCATAAAGTAACTATACTACCCTTTTACGTCAATAATACTCGTAACCTACATTACTCGTTATCGTTGCCACCATCATTGCGGTCGTCAATTGTTGCCACTGCCCACATCAATCTCCATCGTTGTTGATTTGCATGACTCCCTTTTAATAATAAAATAAATATAATAGATTTAGTCCTCGGAAAGGAAATAGAATATAAATAGGAAAATACTAAACAAAACCTTTAAGGCTTCACTTAACGTGCATAAAAAGATTGTACATTTTCATATTAAAAGTTCACATCCTGAATTTTATAATAAGTGTACAACTAGTTTATGCACCTTAATGAAAACCCTTAAAGCTTCGTTTAACAAAACCCATAAAAATATAGCAATATTTCATGCCTCACAAAATTAAGGATTAATGTATGTTATACATAATAATTTACGCATAAACAAAAATTTGTAAATGTAACTTAAAGTCATTTAAATATTTATAAATAGTCAATCTAACCAAGATCTAATACAAAAATAATGTGATACACGTATAGACACTAGATTGGTGTCCGCGTAATGCAACGACGTTAACAGCGACGGTGATGGTGTGGTTATTAACGTAAAAATAATTTCATTGCGGTCGGGGATGTGATGAATTGTTGCGGTGAGATATGTAAGGGGGGGGGACGAATTTTAAGTTAGAGTTTTGGTATGTGTTTTTGCATGAGGGGAGATAGATATTGAATTTTTTTAAAGGCATTTTAGTCACAGCGTATAAAATGAAAATAAAGATGTGTTAAGATGAAGAGTAAATGTGTCATTTCAGATTTTTAGAATTAAGGAGGGAGACAATTTCTTTTATAAGGGAGTATAGATAGTTTCATTCTACTTAATCATTGTAATTCTACTTCAATGTAAAGTAAAATAAAAATATCGAATATAAGAGAACAATGGTTGTTTACTCCCAATCACATATCACTAAAGTAAAATAAAGCGTTTAGTTGAAGAATTTTATCAAACACTTGAAATAGATATAAGTACTTTCAATGTTAAAATTAATATGTATCGATGATGGATTGTACATATCTTTGCCAAAAAAAAAAGAAGAGAAAACGATTAATTTCACCTTCAGTTATAACATATATGTACATCCCAGAATTTGTATTAGATTAATAAACTATAACGTGATGAAAACATAAGCAAACACCAAAAAACAAATGAAGATAAACGATTGCAACATTACCAGGAAGCATATATGGTGTAAACAAAAGACGACGGTGGTGATGGACGGCGAAGGTGATGAACGACGTTGATGGTGTTGATACTAACGGTGGAGATAGAGGGCGATGGTGAAGATGGAAGGCGTTGGTGGAGGCATTGGTGATAGAGGTCGGTGGGTGGAGGCGTTAGGAAGTGAGAGTTTCTTGTTTTTTTTGGAAGGGTTAGTTCGGAAATTCAGGATAAGGTGTAAGGGTATTTTGGAAAGAAAAGTATTCTGAATTTCTTAATTAATTTTTTTTATAAGGAGGTGTAGATATAGATATAGGTTGATCACGCTTAGCCCAACTTTTTTGCATTTATTTTCTTTAATATATTTTTGTTACCATTATGTGTTGTTTACTTAATTAATCTAAACTTAGGAAATCTTAGAGTTGTAAATGTTATCAAGTCACGAAATAACAAGAAGCAGAAAAACATACGCGTTCAACAAATAATTCAACAATTAATATTGATGCTAACACCTTGTCACATTCAAAGAGTAGTAGTTTAACATTATATCATAATCATTCTATCAACATATATAAAGAACAGACAATAACTTATATGGTACGTTGTGTTTGTTTATGAAATAGAAATTTCCGTATTATGAGATCCATGGAATAGTAAGATTGTGTACATTGTATCGAATTTAACACTTTTTAAAATTAAACATTTATAACATCTTGATAGCGTGATTAGGATTCCTATATTTTGGCTTGTTTGTTTTTTTAACCATTAAATGGTTGTATTGATAAAACAACCGAATGAATACATAATGTATGTATGAATTAATCAATATGGTTATTTTTATTTATTAAGTTACAAAAACAAACATTTTTGACGACTTAATGAATTAAATATTTTTGATCAAGTCACAACTTTTTTATTAAGTTATTAAACAAACACCGTCTGAATTAGTTACAGTGTTAAACGGAGAACTCTTTTCGCATTTCAAATAGAAAATGAGACCAGGGATATGCGTGGTCCGGTTTGGCCGGTTTTTGCTAAGAATCTCAACCAAACCAATGTAAACGGTTCAACGATTTTTCAAACCAACGCGTCCAAATTGTTATGCCAAATCCAACCAACCAAAACCAATTAACCGGTTTGGTTTGGTCCGGTTAGATGGTTATCACACTTTTTTCATACAATATATTAAAACTTCTAATAATACCAACTTGCAAAAGTTTCACAAATACTTAAAATGAAATATAAAGTGTTGAAAATACATAGAAAAAACCGAAAAGAAAAAGTAGAGATTAATATTTTAAACAACGCAGACAATTCGTGTATATATACTCGATTGGGGATTCATTATTTTAGGATTATAAAAATCATATAAATTAGCTTGGTAATTGATTGCTAAATATTATCTTAAAGATCGTATTCTTGAAAAAGCAAGATAAGAATTTGAATATTTTCAAACTTTTGCAAAGCTAATATTTTATTACTTTATAATTTATAAAATTGAATATAATATATATATATAAAATAAACATATCATTAATATTAATAAATAGTCCAGTTTAGTTAAACCGATTTGATAAAAGTCAAAAACCATAAACCAAACTATAAGAGCGGTTTATTTTAAAAGACAAACCGACGGTCTACGTATTTGATTTCAAACCCGACCAATCCAAATAATTACTTCGGTTTAAACGGTTTAGCCAGTTTAGATCAAACCGTGCACATCGCTAAATGAGACATTATCTTTTTCATGCGAAATGATGATGTTTCTTTCACACCCTTGTTCGGTATTGCATATATATACTTCTGTATCTATATCTATATTTATATTATCTTATAAAGCATTTTGTCTTTTTTAAAATCTCAAAAGATGATTTGACTACCTAAATTACTCCATTTTTTATTCACTAACTTAAACATCTACCTGATATATCTATAATACCATTTCTCTCTCTCATCAAATCTCAACCACTAATTATTTCTCCCTCCTCAATAAATCATTTTATTTATCCAGTTCACTCAAAATCTTTTATCTCAAAAACCATATATCAATAAATTACAAAAATTGTATAGGTGTTCTTAAAATTTCATGCTCTTTCATTAGAGATGCCATTTAATATACTTTCAACGAATTTTTAAATCCGAGGCGAAGCCCGTATGGGTGAAACATTTGCTATCATACTTTATGATTTATCACCTTCTATGATCTATCATCCCTACCATCTCATCGCAGAAATGCGCGAATACTTTCTCTCGTTTAATATAAATAGGGCACATATTCCATAGATGTATCAATCTTTTTTTCAGAATATATTTAATATGTATAAAAAATAAAGCTAAAAATGTGACTAATAAAATTTGATATATGACACTATTAGTAAAGATTAAGAAAAACACCCATGTAATCAAGGGCAAAGCTATTAAGGGGCCATGAGGGGCGTCCGACCCCCCGAAAATTTTTTTTGCGATATAGGGGTATATTGTTTTCGTGTAGAAAATTTTTGATATATTCGGTTTCGACCACCCATTTACCCAAAAAATAACTTTAGGGAAAAAAATTAGATCCCTCACTGAAAATTTTTAAGCTTCGTCACTGCATGTAATTCATGTATCAAAAATCAAATAAATGAAGCATAACTGGCATATTTTTAAGTTCCATTTATCTTTACTCAATTCTTTTATTAAAATAAAATCGAGAATATAAAATATTGTACTCCGAGATTGGAATAAAATAGAACAAAACGAGGTCGGTTCCGAGGAAGTCATCATTAGAATATCAAATTCAATATTAAAAAGTGATCAAATTTAGTACGCCTTTTCAACTAAATTTAATTTCTTTCTTTTCATACATCAAAGATTCTCCACAAAACCCCTCTTTTGATATTTACCCTAAATTTATTAAACCTTGGCATGACAAAATTCTCTTATATTTCCATAAATTTCATCTCTTTTGGCTGATTCCTATTATGGGTATTAGTCTTTATTAAAAAGTTCTATTTTTTTTTATTCTTACAAGCTTAAATTAATTAAATTTATTTTCTCGGGTGTGTTTTTTAAAAATATAAATTTCAAGATGAGTGTATCAAAATCTCAAGTTTGGCAGCCCTGTAAAAAGAAGAGATTTTGATTTGATTCCAAAAATAAATAAAAAAGATTAAAACTTTATTCTCAAAAATGGATGGTATATATATCTTAAATTTTTATATTGATTCATAAGAATATACTTGTATATTTTTTTTTGTATCAAAAAAGGGGGTGATTTGATTATTATATTTAACATAAATTTTACTTTAAAAAAAAAAACCATAAATTTTACTAAAAAAAGGAAAAGAACAAAAAAAGAAAGAAATTTTAGGGTTTTTTCTGATCAGTTAAATTAAGAAAGATGGCAAGCTCAACAAGGGCATCATCAAGAACAAGAGTTGGAAGATATGAACTGGGAAGAACACTTGGTGAAGGGACTTTTGCAAAAGTCAAATTTGCAAGGAATGTTGAAACTGGTGAGAATGTTGCTATCAAGATTCTTGATAAAGAAAAAGTTCTTAAACATAAGATGATCACTCAGGTATATCTATCTGTATCTATTTCTATGCATATATATATAATATATATATATATAATATATATATAATATATATATATATATCTGTATCTATCTATCTATCTATCTATCGATATGTCTATGTCAACGATATGAGCAGATATGGGGAAGTGGGATGTAGACAGTTCTTTAATTCTGATCTTTCAATAGATATGTGTATATGTTTGTATGTATGTTTATGGGGTTGACTTTTCTTAAGTCTTGATTAGAGTTTTTGAAGTAGTTTGACTTTTTTGATTTGATCGTTGACTGATTGGAACACTAGGAGGAGGAGGATCATTTTGTGCTTAGATTTTTAATTTTTATATATATTATACTCTATTTTAGTAAAAGGTTTGTTATGTTCTGTTCTACCATCTATTGACTATGGAAGATGATCAGATTGTTATGTCTGCTGTTGTGTATGTAACTTTTTCTTTCCTGGGAATTTGCAGATCAAACGTGAGATATCAACTATGAAACTAATCAGACATCCGAATGTGATTCGTATGTATGAGGTTAGTTAGTATGGTTTTAAGTTGCTAGTTTGGTTTTATTTTTTATTATATTTTTTGCTTTCTTGGATCTCATATACGTTAACTAACCTTAATTAGGCTGTTATGTTTGTGTATATAAATGAGTCTGTGCTATATAGTAAGTTTGTAACTCTAATTTGGTATTTTATGTTCTCCTTCTTTGGGGGCTCACTTCAAAGGTGAATCACTTGGATTATGAGATGTTATTGTGTAATGTATATAGATGAATACGGTAGCAAGTAGAAATAGAATGTCTTTTTTAATTTTAAGTTATGCTACATGTAGGTTCTGTGTCATATTTTTGAAATTTAGTGGAAATCACTTTGTAGATTCTTGGCATTAATTACATACGATATTTGTATTACCATGCACTTAAGCACTATTAAGCTCTGACAGTCAGTGAATATTCCTTCTCCACCAAATTACATGGGATAATGTTAGAAATCACTTTGTAGATTATTGGCATTAATTACACCCGATATATGTATTACCATGCACTTGAGCACTATTAAGCTCTAAACAGTCTAACGGTCAGTGAATATTTGTTTTTAACCAATTTACATGAGACAATGTTCACAATTTATTATTTTTGAGTTGTTTGTCATGAATCATTGTTATGCTTTTGTAAATGTTAAAACATTCAGTCACTATTAGTATGATATGTGTCTAGTTAATATTCGTAGGCCTTGGCAACTTTTGTGTGACTTAGGCCCCTTCATTGTAGGTTATGGCAAGCAAGACTAAAATATACATTGTTTTGGAATTTGTAACCGGTGGTGAACTATTCGACAAAATTGTAAGTTCGCGATAGCTTTAGATTTGATATGGCATACAAATTTTAGAATCTGCATACTAATGCAAGGTGACATTTTGTATTCTTCAGGCAACTAAAGGCAGACTCAAAGAAGATGAAGCAAGGAAGTACTTTCAGCAGCTAATTAATGCAGTTGATTACTGCCATAGTCGTGGTGTTTTCCATAGAGATCTCAAGGTGATTTTCTTCAGTGTATTGGAAAGGGAAATTTTGATATATTTACTTAATGAATGAATGTGTTCATTTGTGTTATGTTTTGTCTCTAATGAGTTAAATAAAAAAGTTTGTTAAAATATGGATGGGCTGAAAAAGCCTTTTGTTTTTGTAATAATATTGTTTTAATGTTACTACAATCTCTTGAGTGGTTTTATTCAGTGGCTGGCCTGTCTTCCAATTATACTTTAGCAGTCTAGCACGCATTGATATTTAAGGTTTATTTGATGTTGTGTTGCAGCCTGAAAATTTACTGCTGGATGCAAGTGAATGTCTCAAGGTTTCTGATTTTGGATTGAGTGCACTGCCACAACAAGTTAGAGTGAGTGGCACATCTATCTTTTCAATGCTGAAAGCCGATCATGCGTTCTGCCTATTCAACTTCTTTTATGTTTAGCAAGTACTTTCTTTTCTTGTAGGAAGACGGGTTACTACACACGACTTGTGGAACACCAAATTATGTTGCTCCTGAGGTAAGTCATATATTTTTCTCATGTATGAGTTATTTATTGATGTTGATTAAATCACCTTTCTCAGGGTTTGGTTATGTACTGCGCTCTAGGTAATCAACAACAAGGGTTATGATGGAGCTAAGGCAGATTTATGGTCATGTGGCGTAATCCTTTTTGTTCTTATGGCTGGATACCTGCCTTTTGAAGAGTCAAACCTTATGGCTTTATATAAGAAGGTAGATTGGTTATTTACAATGTTTGTCATTTTAGCCATGTTGAGAACTAGATATGCTTAGTGGTAATTTGCTTTGAAAACAAACTTAAGTTCCATACATGCAATCTCTCGGTTTCCCACAAAACAATTGATTTTCTAGACTTCTGCTTTTATTGAAAATTTTAATGAGCTTCTTGTAACAGCAGATATTTGATTGCAGATATTTAAGGCGGAATTCACGTGTCCTCCTTGGTTCTCCTCAAGTGCAAAGAAGCTAATTAAAAGGATTTTGGATCCTAATCCTGTGACGGTATCTTTTACTCATTGCCATTAAATTTGATAATGCTTTGCGTATCGTAGGTAGCAAATGGGAAGGTTTGTTAACCGTTTCACTGGATATGAATTAAAAGGGGTTTTTTGGTATGGGTTGAAACGGTTTTAAAGACGCTGGGTAACTTTTAACTTGTTCAAGTCATTTGACCTTTTTTTATGAAACTAGTTTTCTCGTTCTGACTCTACCAAGATCATTAGAAGAAACCTATGCTTTGAATGCATCAGAAAGACATTAGAAGAAACCTGTAATCTGTTTGATCTGTTCTTTGAAACTGATTTTCTTGATTTGACTCAATTTTCAGAGTTGAAAATGAGTCGAATTTCCCATTCCTAACTATATGTGACTATGGGTGAAATTTACCGCCTCTATGTTCATATGATTAACCTTGATTTTGGAGTTGTTGTCATGTTTCTAGCTTTTGTTTGAAAATTTTGGAGCTGACTGATATCTTCAATAATTTATGACCTTCGTTGACATAAAACCATGCCAAAAGCTCCAAAATAGTTTTCAAGGATCACACAAACAATATGGATTAAACTAAACTAATATATGAACTGTCTTCATGGACAACACATACGCCCCTTTTGCTGTTTGGAAAATGTAACAATCTGGATTTGAGACATAATACTAATATAATCACCTGAAATGCATATAAGTGTGCTAGTTATAGTTGTCGCTGATTGTATTGGTATTATGTCTGTGATAGCGAATCACAACGGCTGAAGTCATTGAAAATGAATGGTTCAAGAAAGGATACGTGCCCCCTAGTTTTGAACAAGAGGACGTTAGTCTTGCTGATGTGGACGCTATTTTCAATGAAGCTGGGGTAATCTGCTCACCTGTCATAATATAGTTATGCTTTTTTATGGTGGGTTTAATTGATTTTTTGTTTTTGGATTTTAGGATTCTCCAGTACTTGTTGTGGAGAATCGAGATGAACGTCCTGCTCAACCTGTCACTATGAACGCTTTTGAGCTTATTTCTAAGTCTCAGGGCCTCAACCTCAGTACCCTCTTTGAAAAACAGATGGTATATTTAGCCTTTCGTATTTGTTTAGTTGGTTCGATAGTTATATTAAACGTTCTAAGATCTTTATAAATTAATGTGCTAATGGTTGTGAATCATGGTATATGGTGTTTTTGGATTTGCATTTTGGAACTGATTATAATCTTTTTTAATAATGTTTCAATATACAGATTCTGTTTTTTTTTTTTTTTCATTATTTTTGTTCAATTTTCAATTAGGAGTAATGTGGTTCATAATAGCTGCAACGAAACCAGTTATTAAAGGGTAAATTAATGTTCACCTATCTACCTATTTTCAACCCAAATCAGTGAATTAGGAACTTCCTTCCCATTTCACATGTATGTATTTTCTTATTTTTTTTTCATTCCGTCTCTTATATCCTTTGAGTAATCAGAACTATTCAAGAACCTGACATCTGAGTATTCCAAATAGTAGAAGCACATGCAAACACTAATGTTGATGGTCCATTTTTTTCAATGAATTATTTGATTTTGATTATATGATACCAGTTAACCACCCATCAAACACATGTATGAACACCCTAATGTGCATGACTGTAGCAGTTCGTGTAAAATCTATTCTGATAAAGTAAATGAGATCAATACACGATGCTAATTCTTTTGGATATGTATGTTTTTGTGTACTGTGGAACTAATTGAAATCTAATTCGGTTTGGTGGGCAGGGGCTTGTCAAGCGTGAAACAAGATTTACATCCAAATGTCCTGCTAATGAGATTATTTCAAAAATAGAAGAGGCTGCTACACCTTTGGGATTTGATGTTAAGAAAAACAATTACAAGGTGGTAATCGTACCATTTTTTTTTCTTATAATGTTTTTCTATATCTTATGCTTCTTACTTGAAGTTTATGGATATTAAAGTTGTTTCATTCTGGAAACTCTAATGCTAAACTACCTATTTTTTGCACCATAGTTAAAACTTCAAGGTGAAAAGACTGGTCGAAAGGGTCATTTATCTGTTGCAACAGAGGTATATATTGCTCTTAAATCTGTTGTTTTGAGAAAAAAATTTACTTTTTAGATGGATAAATTTGGAAGCTGAACCCTGCGTTAACATTACCCTTCCCAGATTTTCGAAGTGGCACCATCACTGCACATGGTAGAGGTACGAAAATCTGGAGGTGATACTTTGGAGTTTCACAAGGTACGAGAAGTTCTCTGGCATAATAGATTTGATTGCTTTTATATACTTGCTGGCATACAGTTTTAAAAATGTCATGATCTCCAATTTTTCGTGCTGCTGCTTATCTTAATCTAGAGGTGGCAAGATGTTCGGGATGTCCCATCCCCAAAACACTTTATTCTCCATTTTTCAAGTTTTTATAATTAAGTTACGATGGATAAACAATTTTGTTAGAATATAGAATGTCAATTGTTAAATTGGGAGGTTGTATATGCTTTAAAGTACACTTTAGGCTGATTTCCTTATAGCCTAAATTTTCTGAATCTACCCGACTCATTAGTGATGAAACATCACCTCAATTGAACCCCCTCTAGTCACGGTCCTTATCTTTTAGACTTTAGAGTGGAAATATAGATAAACTGTGTAGGAAAAGTTGCCGGGTAAGTTTGCTAGTTGCTATGTGTTATGTTTCTTCTTCTTAAATGTGCAGTTCTACAAGAACCTTTCAACTGGATTGAAGGATATTGTATGGAGGAATGGGGATGAGGCAGAAGGGGATTTGAATGGTCAGTTTTAATCACATTATAATCAATAAGATTCCACTTATTTGCTCACTTTCATTTGCATGGTAATTCTATTTTTCGTTATCTGCTTGCAGGTGCTACTGCATTGCCACCTTCAAAATAAGAGTCGGGATGATAGGTTGAATCAAATTGCCTGTCTTGTGCTGTTATCTGTCACTTTGGAATTTCTTTGTACAATAGATTGACCCCCAAACTTTGGTTTTGCTTGTTCATTTCTACATTACATCTTCTTAACTTAAAAATTAAAATATCAAATGTAATACTGTTCAGACTGTTAAACTTGTTATTAGCATCGTTATGATCACAAAGTCTTCATGTCATACTATAGTTACTACAAGATTCTTAAGTTAGAATTAACATGAGATCACAAACTCTTCTTTTGACTATGATTTGGCCCTACAGTGTTAGAACCTGGTGCGTGAAGATTCAGATTCAGTACAACTAGATCAATGAGTCTGTGATCTTAGTGTCGTCTTTTTTAGTGTGGTTTTGAGTCTTTGAGATATTACTTTCTTATGTTTATATTCACCACAAATATCCAAATAACAATTGAAATAAGCATAACTGCATAACCCAATACTTACAAATAGATAGAATTTACAAATTTCTTGAATTGTTTCCCTGCCTCAACAGCTCTGCAAACTCCTCATCTGTGGTTTTAAGTAAAAGTGCTAGAGAAATCTTGACCCCACTTTCCATAGCCTCCAAATGTCTAGGCTTTATCCTTTTTTCCAAACTGAATGCAAAATATTGTGGGAATTCCTTCAATTCTTCCATATCCCGTTTCATCTCCTCGTCAAAATACTCGAATTTTGGCTTAAAGTTGTTGTCAAGGCTGAAAGTAAACAGCCCGGGACACCTCAAAACCATCTCAACCGCCTCTGATCTCGAAAACCCAAGACTAACTATGTAATTCAATTTGGGCATCAATGTGTTCTCCACATTTGACACTAACAAAACACAATCCTGATAAGCCAATGCATTCAAATCCCGGAACCCGAGTCTTTTAAGGTAAAAAAGAGCAGGCTTGAGTTGATCTTTGACGCTCGAAACGAGCAATCTTGGGCATTTATTGATCACCCTTCTGAAATTATAGTCTGGGACATTAAGATCATGTGACAGGAACCTAAAAACTGGAGCAAGTTCGTTGTCGATACTCGCAGTGAGAATCTTTGGGCACATGCCAATGAGTCTTGGAAGGTCTTTCTGTAAAATGCCTTTAGATTGAAGAAAAGTGATAGTGTTGTGAATGGAATTGAGGGATGTTGAATGGATCAATGGGTTTAAAGAAAGGGCTTTGCCTGAGTCAACACCTATAACTTCAAGACACAAGATTTTTTCTTTGAATTGGAGGGATAGTTTAGTATGGACTGGAGTGTAAAGAGGGTGTTTATGAAGGAGTGTTTTGGGTTTCTTGGAAAGTTGAGGGGTGTCTGTTGATTGTTGTGGTGCTGGTGGATGCTGTTGTTCTTGAGGGGAATATGAGTGGAATGCTGCTGCAGCCATTGTGGGTGGTGCTGGTTTTGGTTCATTTGGGTTGGTATATCTATCTTTCTATCTATAACTAATGATTTGGTGTAATGAGAGGGAAGAGGTGAGGTGGATAGTTTTCCTAGAAAACTATTGGTTGTTGGATGATTTCATGGATCAGGTTACCCTCACAATCTTGTGTAGAGACTAGAAACAACCCTCAACTTTTATTCAGTGCACATATATGGTCAATCTTTCTATTTTGATTTGTCAAAATATTATTGTCCAATACTGAACCATATTGCCGTTAACTTATAATTAATTTTAGATAATTTTTACTAAAATGACATTTTACTGTTTCTTTGATTTTTGTGACGTATCAGTAAAAGTTATATGAAAATTTTGGTCATCTAGGTATACTCAATTTAGTGATATATTTACGAAAATTATGCATTATTGTCATATAAATTGTATATTGTCGTAAATGAACAAAAATTTAAAAGGGTATCCGACTTTAAGAAAAAAAAGTTACACCAAATGTTGTCTTCTACGGGTTTTGGGTATCAATACCTCAACGGTGTATGAAAGATGTTGAGATGTAAACAGCCTTACTTCTAACTAGGTAGAGTGACCGTCTTACTTCTAACTAGGTAAAGTGACCGTCTGTAGATTCCTATCTTAATGATAGAAAAGAACTCTCCGCCTTTGCATGGTTATGGGGTATCGGACTATTAGAATTTTGCTAACATCACCAAGGGATAATACAACACCCATTCGAATTCACAGAAATGAACATATCCCAAAACAAATGGAAAAAATTTCTATACAAGGAACGCAAAATCCTTTCACAATTTATCACTATATCAGATTACCAACCTCACTCTCTCACCGGTTAAAAGAAAACCATAATAAGTTATAATTAAGATGTCTGAATCATTCCTACATACAAGCAATTACTACAATTTTATTTCTTCTTGTATATCATCAGCATTTGCTATCGTTCAGAAAACACACCGAGGCTGCGAATTGTTCTAGAGTCGCTTAGAGAAGCTTTGGATTTTCCTGTCTGTTGATAATGGCTCATGACACCTTCCCATTAGATATGTATATGCATCTTAACAGGTATACAAAGATTTTTCCATCTGTTCATGTTAGAGATGACCGAACATCTTGGGTAATAAAAGCAGCCCATGCGTCCTAACCAAAAACATGATCAAATAAGTTGACGAAAATCGTAACAAAGATAGTTCCATATGGATAGAAAGTGCCATGTTTGAGTATCTTATAAGCCTTAAGTTGTTGGTCATCAGAAACTTCACATAGATACAGACTAAAAAATTTGAATACCTGTAGGATTGGAAATGCCTTTTCGGCAACATATTTTTGTGGGATAGTCGCACCTCTTTGCTGCAATTTGTCAGGGTGCAGACATAATCGTGCCTTCTGATAAGCCTTCTTTACGCTTGAACTGTCTTTGAGGTTTGATAAAGGTATCATGATCCACCCACTACTTGGCCATAGAATCTAAAGTTCAGCCAAGATAAAAGAACTCAGTAACTATGTTCTATTGAATAATAAGAATCAGATAAGCCAATTATAATAAAATGGGTCCAGATAATCAGATAAGCTATGATATTTACTCACGTGATGTAGTGTTGATAGAAGCAGCCGGATATTTGGTTCTTTTCCATCTGACCACAACTTTATATCTTCATCCAGTAATTCTAGCTCCATCTGTACTAATACAGTATAAGTGTTAAATGGAACCTCTCAAATAATTAGGTCAAAGACTAACGTTGAGGATTTTAAAATAATGCACGAAGCGCTCCTAAAATTTACCTGTTTACATGGACTTTCATCATTATTCAGTTCTTGTAGCAGTTCTTCTGTTGTAATTTCCTTTTGTTGATTTAACTGTGAGTAAAGTTTAGAAGGAAGTGTTTGTGTTAGCTTTTCTGCACAAAGTGCACATAGCTTATTGCATTATCCAAATGTAATAAGCCCATTTTACTTGTCAGACAGTCAATAGCTTTTTAGCTTATTTGAGGTGAACAATTGATTTCCAGAAGCCCAGTTTATAGCTTATTTGAGGTGAATAATCTGATTTCGAGAAGCCAAGTTGGAGGTCCTTATTCCAAAGAGCTTATTGAGCTCATAAGCTAATAAGTCCAAGCTCTTATAAATAAGCTATAATGCTAACCCACATGTTCCTTGCTTTATCAAAAATAAACACACAGTTACATTATGTAATCTTCTAGAATACTTACTGAAGGTGAATCTTTTGACCCATGTCTGGCTACATGCACTCCTGGAACCTTACTTACACTAGGCATTTCTGCAAAATAAAGAAATAATGTGAAGCAAGAATTAGCATTACAGCATTCCATGCTTAAATGATACCTCAAGAGGGTATTCGGATATGTAAATTTAAAAATCATTATGTGATAACAAACTATGCGAATCAGATAATCAACTACAAAGAACAGATTGTATGAAATTCTGTTGGGGAGAACATCCATGTAAGATTGTAATAATCAGATAATGCAATTCTTGACCATTCGGCAAATTATGATCATTAATAAATTAAGAGATAGATTGATCAAAATAACATTTTAATGAAAAAAGAGAAACGTCTTGTGAAATGAGAGTAAAAATCTCTCAAATTAGGTTAATAGAAGGGGTTAATAGCTAATGCTACTATCTTTTACCATTTGATAGACAAATGTGCTGCTATCTGTTCTAGAAGGTGATAACCCAAAACTGATCATTACAAATGATTAACGTTACATCACCTTTCACTGCAGGACACACATATTCTACATCAGGACAAGCATGTTCTACGTCTTCTGTTTTGTTCATTTTTATATCCGGATCACGCGTTTGGCATTTCTGTTTAGCCCAAGCAATTGCTTCATCCACACAAAGTGTTTCACTGACTCTTTCTCTATTACTAGGATTTATTTCAATTATGTAGGAACTCATAACTTCGTCTTCTTCCTCATCATAGATTGTGCTCGCTTCATCTTCTTGTTCTTGATTTAACGAGGACACCATGGATGCTGGAGAGTGGACTTGAAGATCCTCCATTGACTCCCTAACACTGCTATATGAATTGGGTCCAAAATTTATAATTTCTGGTGATGACGCCTTTTTTGAGGATCCAGCATAGCAGCCTTTAAACTTGTGTATATAGTCACTCTCAGATGAATGGCATTTGCAAGGAGAATTTGGTTGTTTATCTGCCATTTCATGCATCTTCTCGGATGTGTTCCATTTCGATGATACATTTATTGGCCTACACAAGATAGTCAATTCTGTAAAACACTCACAAATTAATCCAAACTACGAGTATACTTCTAATTCAAAAAACCTCGTAAATCGCCAACCTGATTATCATAAAAACATTAAGAATTTTGTAATCATATTTTCCAAAACATAATTTAAGTATACTTTTCTAGTGTTGAAGACTAGCAACCACCTATTATATAAACCAATTATCCCTGATGAGACTCATACGCATGATCGCTTTTATAATTGATTACATCCAATAGTGTTGGAACGAAGCTCCTTTGATTCTTGTACAGTACAATTCTAGTTAATACTACAAAATTGTAGGTCTAATTGTTCATCTCATCAAGATATTCATCATGTAGTAATTCATAAAAACATCAAGACAAACAAGGATTACTTGAGAAGTATTACCAGAAACAAGAGGGCATAAGTGATCATATTATAAAACAACAGGGACTGATGCACAACTAATAGCTATAGTTTTGGGTTAAACTTTTTAAATAGCTCCTTTTGGTTCAACCATATATATTTGGGCTTTTTTGGATTCAAAAAGTGATTGATTTTCACATGGAGATGATCTATACATTACTTTTTTTTTTTTAGGTGCACACCTCCAGATGTGTTTAACGATATTGTACGGTGCAACCCTTAAAAAATGTTTACTGATGTACGGCTAAAAAACTTATGTGTATATCGAATTTTTAGTCATTGTATAAATCGGGTGATTTTATCATCAGGTAACAATATAAGTTGTCACGTCATCATCCGTCATGCAAGATGTCACATACAATTACTAGGAATTTCATGCCGCCCGATGGGCGATATAAGTTTTTGAATACGTTTACGTTTATGAGTGGGGTTAAAAAAAACCACAAATTTATAGGCGACAAAAAGTATTGAAAACCAAAAGTTTAAAAATACAAAAGAAATGTATTAAACCCGAGATCTCCACCCCATAGGCATAGAAACCAACCACTTAGCTATCTTCATATTTTGTATTACAATTGCTAATTCTCATATTTATATTGAAAACGGAGATAAAGACAAAAAACCCTACAATTGCTAATTTTCATATTTATATTGAAAACGGATTTATATTGAAAACGGAGATAAAGACAAAAAACCTTGTTCACATCCAACTCCTTTGTCATAGTAAAGTAAGTAATAACAAAAATGTGAGGAATTAAAAAAACGTAAAAAAAAAAAATAAACCTGAGCTTGGAAGCAAAGGAAGAGAAGGAAACATCGTCGTCGATTATCGGAGGACGAAACGGACTGATCAAATCTTCCGAACTCAAAATCGACGACGAATTCGACTTGGATCGAGACTTATTCAAAGATCCCGAATTATTGCTACCAAATATATCACTATAGAACTCCTCATCATCATTACTACTCCTTCGTCCTCCGCTCGCCGGGATTCTAAACTCCGGCAACGTCCGGTCACAGTTCACCGGCGGTTTTTTCCTCCTAAAAATATCTTCCAAAGATATTGACCTAGCAAAATCACCTTCAACTGAGTATTGGCGGGAAATAACACTCCTAGGTGGACCACCGAACACGTCATCAAAATCGTTAGGGTCTAGGTTTGAACGGTTAGTGTCTTCCGTCGACCGCCGTGGACGACGGAGGTTGTGTGTTCTCCATGATTCATCCATTTTTTAGAAAATATTTGGGTTGTTTTTTATTATTATTATTACACAGGTGGTTGCAGTAGTAGTATTTTCTAAAAAAGATAGAATGATGATGATAGAGTGTGTGGAGTGGGAGTGAATTAAAATGGTGATATGCGTTTTTTAATTAATAATAATTAAATTTAGGTAAAATAATAATGGGAGGGAGGGTGGGTATGTCTGGAAAAGTTTGTTAAAAGGAGGTCATGACTAATCATTGTTGTTTTTTCCTTTCTTTCTTTGCGTAATCATGCTTGGGAACACTACAGTGATTCACTGAGATATCATACATATCACTTTTTTTAATTTGTTTTTATATTATATTATATTATACTATCAAATGCAAGAAACCACGTAAATTAAAATCTTACATTCGTAACTTGTCATATACCTGTGGCGCTAATTAAGCTCTTGTTTAAATTGTTTATTTTATTTGAAAAAAAAAAAGGGAATGTTAACGTTAAACAACTCATTATACACATCCTTGTCAATACTTTTGAGGGAATGTGGCGTGACTAGTGTACAGTGTTATTGATTTTCTGATACTTACTTTTTCCCTTTTCATGAAAGTTGGCTTTCCTTCATATGTTTTTTTAGCAGATAAGAGTGTACAGTAATATTTTGGACTTATATAAAGTCGAGAAAGAAATAATTAAACTTAACTACAAATAATACATGAAATGACAGTCATGCCTTAGCTATTTACAAATACTCTATCCGTCCCAATTTAAATGTTACGTTGACTAACTTTGATCGTAAGTAACTTTGTTTGTGTCATGTAACACTTGATATAAAATATATGAATGGATTGAGTTTTTAATGTACTTTTCGTTCATATAAGTTTCATCAACTACTATATAGTACAAACAAAGTTATTTACAGTCAAAGTTAGTCAACGTGACATTTAAATTGGGACGGAGGGAGTAATATATTGACACATTATTTCATGTCTAACTCATACATGCATAACCATGTCTAACCTATAGTAACCATGTCTCTCCATGTCTCATCATCCCTCATTATTTTCTTCCAATCATATCCACTCTCTCTCCTATCTCTCTTAAATAAATCATTATCCCTTTCTCCCTCTCCTATGCCTGAGCGGCAAATATTGCCTAAAACCTCCATGCCAAACTCATGCCTAAAGCTTGGCGGCGGTGTTTGCCGCTATGCATGGCCATGCCTAGACTATTGTCATCGTCCTAGCGTCTCAAGTGGAACGATTAAGGTATAAATACGTTGTTATTTTCTCTGATCATTGATGTTTTATTGATTATTAATATTGATTAAATCACTTGTGCGAGTCATCTCGAGTATACCTTCATCAAAAAAAAAAAAAAATATTATAATAATAAAAAGGAAAAAGCTAGCCACATATGAAATGTGGAATGAAAAAGTATCACAAGTTCTTAAGTTTGTGATTGTTTTGTGTATCCAAATACAATTCTACTACTAGCCTAATTTTGGAGCGTTTGATTTGCTTATAATAATAATAAATGAAATACATACATACTTTGATTCTACATATTTGGTTAATGCATTATTATTAATCAAAAATATATATCTTGCTCCGGCCCCCACCTCCCAATTCCCATCACCACCACCGGCATGTCCCCTCCTCTTGCCCCATTGCCGATGGTCGTCTTTGATGAAGACATATATAAAAAGACATGAAAGTCGCTTTCTTTTAATTATAAGACTCCTCCTATAATGATTTTCCGCAGTTCTCGTCGACAAGCATCGCTATTGGCAAGCTCCTGTCGATCGGCTTCAACCAACCGTCGATTAAGCGGCGGTAAATGGAAGAGAGGCTTTTGGGCTAGTTGTGTTTAATCCGGCTGCTTTTGTGTTTCTTGTTGCTTAACTGATGAAAGCTCTGTCGGAAATTCCTTCTTATCGTTGCGTTTTGTTCTTCTTCGGATTGTATGTACAAATACACCCCACCAAGTTTCAGAACAAGCTTTATTAATTTGATGATATCGAAGTTGAAGTACATCCAGATCGGATTCAGATTTTAATGGCTTCCATTGTTGTAAGGTTGTCCAAGTCAAAAGTCTGGGCTCCCTAAATAACCTGAATAGGAAAAACTTTATTCGTTTATCCACTTATATGGATATCTTTAGCAATAATTATAGCTATTGTACTATTTAGCATGATCATTAATGTACAACGAATTTGCTCATGGGATGTTGATAACTCAAATCATTATTGATACAAAAAGTTTGGTTATATAAAAATTGATGCTAAACACATGATAGTACAATTATTACGGTGAATTGGATCTAATTCACCATCAAGTTATCCTGACTAGAAATATGAAATCTTGTAAATCATAATTTATATGACTTATAAATGTAATGTAATCCTGAACATTATGCATATAGTTGAACTATTTTGAAGACTGTTTCGGTTGCCCCGACATGGTTTTTGGTCCACAAACTTTGAGTTATACCCTTGATGAACTTGAGAGTGATGGGTGTGACTATATTATCTTGCCAATACTCTTTTGTTCCATTAATAAAAGATAGCTCAGTTCAACCTGAATTATTGGTTTGTTTAGGCCAAACTACTTCAGATCATAACCATTTATCTTACCGGTAAGGGACCTATAATATTTTATTTTGTGTACAACTTTGAACTTCCTGTACTTGAAGGGCTGAACCTGTCTAGCTGAAAGAAGAGTTATCACCTTACATATACAGTTGAACTTCAATGCCTTCAATTGCTTAATTGTATTTATCAGCCTAATCCTGCAAAAGACAAAGTTCACCTTAGAGACCAAAGAGGGAGAGTAAAAGAGAATGCAAAGAGAAAATGATGTCTTATCTTTGATCAGGGTAGCACATTCATTAATCATGTTTTCCATATTATCTTTTTTAATGTAAGGTGATTTGTAGATGACAATAATCAAGTGCATGCCACAGACATTGCCCAAAGTTGTACTAAAAACCCAGAATCCATTTCATTATATACCGACTTTACCCAAGATATAATCATAAGCCCCTTGCCATATTGACAATAATAAAAATAATTCAATAAAGACAGGTGATGATAGAAATGGAAATTTATTTGTAGTGACTGAATCAAGAGCCGACGTCATGATAATAATTAATAATGTACCGAAGTCCAAAGGTACCAAGAGGAATCCAAATGAAAATCCCAATATTCCAATTCTAACTCACATCTAGTTACAAATTGGCTTGCTCTAGAGGTTAAAATTTTGACCCGTTAACTTGTGAACAGATTGATTTGAGCCGAGTTAGATCTTGAAATGTCATGAAAATGAATAAGTTAGGTCAAATTATACACAGAGACAATTACACATACAACCTCTTAAGCCATTGTATACAAAGATATGGACTATTATTGTATCACCATCTTTAGCATTAACATGTTCAATATTAATAAAATAACTTCCATAAAATTGATAAAGAAAGTGTAGGCAAAAAATAACTTACAAAGAAAGTGGCGTGTGCCAACGAAATCCAATATTACCAGTTACCCAACCCATTCCATAGATTTTTCCGGACTCAGGTGTTTCAACTAAGGAATACTCGTCTCTGACCACCCCAGTCCCAAACCATGGAAATCAATTTTAACATATTTTTTATGTTAATACTAATGAAAATGTCATAGAAAAATACAAAGTTAAACATTGAAGTTTTTTCTATGAAATGGAGTAACACGTACCTCTGAAATGTTGTTGAATCACAACAAATGATCAGAAAGAAGAGGACCAGAAAAAACATCTCCAATAGCGATGCCTGCCATTTTCTTCAAATTTTAGTTGTTTGAGACAAAATAAACTTGTCGGATATATTCAGGTGTCTATATAAAGAAGAAACCGTGTATAATATAAATAAATAAATAAATAATGTGGGCTACACATTCAGAGGCCAAAACATACACAAAACAGAGTATCTGATCAACAAAATATGGACCTTTGCTACCCTGTATTTAGTAGAAGAATATAGTTTATTCTCACTTTCACTAATAAACCCATGATCAAGCCATATGGTGTCTGTTTGACTTGGGATTAAAAATGGTCAAAAACTTAACGTGAAATAAATTTACACAAAGGTTGTATCTATATATCCAAGCATGAAGCATGTAAATATTTGCATTGCATAAAATTATCGACTATTTCAGCAGTGTCACCAATCTTCAAAGCTCAAGCTTGAATTTTAACAGCCGCTATAGGCCACATAACATTTCAGTTAATGTACCCAAGTAGGGGATCAGATTAAGTGACCTGGTTGACTACAGCCAAGGCTCGAGCCTCTATGGCAAGAGTGTATATGAGCCAAGCTAGTCATGGGCTACTCACGTGCACCTCGTTAAAGGCTTGAGTAGTATGACACATTCTTAGTTACAACAATTCGAGTTTCACACTGTTAATTTATACAACTCATACCATAGTCAGACACAACGAGACAGAAGTACCTGTTAATGTAGAAGTAGCTGTTTAAAAGAAAAGAGTGGGCGAGTCCAGGTTCAAAACCCTCCTGGAGTGACCCCTCCTTGTGAGGGCATGCCAATTTCACTGAGCTTGAACCAGTTCCAAGTTTGTGTAGCAATGGACCTGGACCTCGTGTATTTAGGGGGCCAAAGGCTGGACACCAGTGTTACCAAAAAGAATCTCATTATTCTCATATATGTGATATCTATCAAGTAAATTTAAACACTAACTGGTTTGCTAAATGGCCTCAATCTATTCATTTCCTCAATATTCTTTGGAAAGATCTTTCCTCTTTCAACAAACTTCAGCATAAGCTCATCTGCCTCATGTGACATTCCGTGAACAACCAAAATTTTCCTCATTTTCTCACATAACTTTAAATCGGGAACCAGATTACGACTAAACATTCGACAAGCCACTTTATAAGAATTCTGGGGATCTCCTTTCCTCAGATAACTTTCGATGAGCATATGGCAACTATTAGCATCGGTATAAGAAGCTGTCTTTAGAACTTTACCCAATAGTTTATGCGCCTCATCAAGGTTCCCAAATGAACAAAGTTTTTCGATAACTTGATTGTAAGCAGTCTTGCACGGCTGCCTTGACAACATCTTATCTAGTAGAGGTAACAACTTGCTAACTTTACCATGTTGACAGAATCGATGTATGACAACCCTGTATGTAACAGGGGTCGGGATTAAACTCTTGTGGAGCATCTTGTTCATAATTTCAATGGCCTTTTCGATATCACCCTTCTTTCCTAATTTGTCAACTATTGCTGTGTATGTGATGGCATCTGGTTGTATGTTGTTCAAGTACATATCATCAAGAACTGAAAAGGCGGAGTCTAAATCTTCCTTTAGGCAAAAACCATGTATGACAGAAGTAAAATTAACCACGTTAACTTCACATCCTTTGTTCAGGCATTCTTCCATTAACTTCTTGGCATCATCTGGTTTTCCTTCTTGACAAAAAGCTTGGATCAAAAGATTGATTTCAGCGGGTGTCGGCATAAATCCCTTTCTAATCATTTCACTGACAATCTCATGGGCCTCGGATAGCTTTCCTTCCCTTCTAAAACCATGCATCACAGCGCTATAGGTGATGGAATTTGGGATCCACCAATCTTCCTCACTCATGTCTAACATCTCTTTAGCTTCTGATGATTTCCCATTTCGGCACAATCCATTTAACAAAGCTGTATATGAAACAGTGTTTGGCTTACAACCAAGATTCGACATTTGTTGAAGCAACTTCTTAGCTTCATCTATTTTCCCGACACTACAAAGACCATTCAAAACATCAGTGTAAGTAACTATATCAGGCTTACAACCCCTGGAATACATTTCATCGACAAGTTCTTTTGCTTTCTCTACGTCTCCTTTTTGACAGAATGAATGGATAATCGCACTATACTCAACTTTATCAACAGAAAACCCCTTTTCTTCAGCTTCATTAAGAAAACTAATCGCCGCATCTCCAAAACCATACTTAGAAAGCATATGAATGAGCATATTATAAGTAACCTGATCCGGGATTACATTACTGTCATTTAACATTTTATCCATCAAATCCCTAATTTCTTTTACTCTATTCTCTTTACAATAAAATCCCATCACAGTATGGTAACACACCTTATCAGGAAAACAACCTTTCAAACGCATATCCTCAATCAAATCCATTGCATCCTGAATACGACCCGCATCACAATACCCTTTAATCAAGCAATTATACGTCACAACATTAGGCCCAATCTCTACCAACTCCATCCTATCAAGCATCCTAAGTGCCATTTCCAACTTACCAGCTTTCACCAAAACATAAACCGCAACATTATACACATCCAAACTAACCTCAACTTTAGCTCTCTCCATCATCGTAAAAACCTGCAATGCTTTCCTCCAAAGACCAGCCCTACTATACGAAACCATCAGATAACCAAACGACTCTGCCCTAACACGAACCCCTCTACGACTCATTAGACGTAACACCCTTTTCGAACCTTGATACAAACTAGTCTTACTAAGAATCTGCAACATTACATTATACACAACAGGGTCATGCCGGTATCGCCATTGTCTATCGGCCCAATAAAACAACTGCAAAGCGATCCGTGCATCGGGTTGGTTTATTAACACATCACAAACTTGTTTCGGGTTTAAACTTCTAAATAGCTGTTTTAGTTCAAATTCAAGATTCGGAGTCCATTTGGAGCGTAAATCGATTAACCGACAAACTTCTTTAACTAATGGGTGCATAAAGTCATCATCTTTATCATGACCCACATTTCTAAATCCCTCAAACTGTTCAAAAGCAAGCTCATTTTCATTAATGGAAGCCCTAACTAAATTGTTGGTTTGGTGGTATTTAGGGTTCTGTGAAGTGAATGATCTTATAAGTGTTAATTTTTGTAATTGAATCTTGAAATTGAATTGTAGCATTGTTAAATTTATTGAATTTTATATACAGTAATATGTAACAAGTTGAAATTTGGAAGGGCTTACGTAATTGTGGCTGAGCTGCCTTGTGTACGCAGAGCTCCGGTGGGAAAACTCCGGTAGGATAAGTGATTACATAAATGAGTATGAATTTTGATCATCATTTACTTTTGTGAGTTGGGGTTCATCATACTCAGTTTTGTTTGAGTTTGGGTTTTGACGGCGCTGTTACATGTGTAGGTTTGAAATAATCAGGAATTGTAAATGTAACTTTAGTTTTTAGTTTGTTTTTTAGTACTATATAAATTTAGGCTTCGATCGGTGTATTCTATCTTGCGTATACTTTACTCGCGCAATACGACGGTGATATATTAGTGGCGGCAACCGGTGAAAATGGTGGTGGCAACGACCGATGATGATAATTGATGCAAAAAAATATGATAGTAAAAATAATTTATAATATAAGTGATTAATGATATGAATTGATTTATTAATGTAAAATTGTCATTTCGTGTTCTTCTAACTTTTCAATAAGTATAAAAGTGATAACTTCAATCTAAAAATCGAAGACACTTTGTTCGTTTTTAAATATCAATTCATCTGTCGATAAATTGATTAATCTTTTCATAAACTGATTTTAAAAAAATAAAAATTTAAATGTGTAAATTACTTGAGAATGACAAGAATCTAGCATACATCTGTTAGAGAATCTCTCTCAAATTAGATCTTTAATTCAAACTCATAGATAATTAAAAACTCTCATCAATCAAAAATCATGAAGAAAAACTCACTCGTATCCATAATGGTGGAAATTAAAAATATGTTCACACTCACATAGGACTTGAACATAAAACTTTCTACGAGAAACCATGTATATAGCGTAAAGAAGTCTCTAATGATTTCAAATAAAATCAAAATTAAAGCAAAACATAAAGAATCTTTGTGATTGTCGGGTTAGAAGACTCGTGTTATCGTTGATAACCAAAGGAGTCCAGGTTAAATGTCTTCAACATGGACCACTGTTTTCATGACATTTGAAGAATGATTAATTTGATTTGTACGTAGTACCATTTTATAATCTTACGTTGTAACACACGAACACCCATCAACTTTCTCGTATCTAGCTAGGACATTCGAGATATGGTCCCATATGTTTAGTACATGGTTTGATAGCGATCACTTCATACCATATTTCTGGTTTTGACGTGAGTAAATATTGTTGTTGTTATTCATTAATTTGGTCTAAAATTTGTGTTGATCGAAATGATAATATTAATTATATGACTACGTATACACAAACAAAATACAGACCGTTGAATTATATTATGGAAGTAATTGGATAGTACTATATACTGTATATATGAGGTATGAATAATGTTTGAACTAACTAACAAACGGTGATTAAAATAGTAGTACAAGTAATTATTTTTGCATTATGGGACGACAAATGATAAAATTAATTAGAAGAAGCCAAATGCGACTGAAAGAGCATTCCTTTATGGAATTCAACGCACAGAGTCTGCATACTAGTGCACCACCATTTCAATTAATGGTCAGTTCAGGATTAATTCACCATATATATTATTTGCAAAACTTTACATCTTCGATCTTCTTCCCCTTATATGATCGATCATCTAGATATATAGATCAACTACTTCTCTATCAGAACCCATTTTTAAATTTTACATACACCCACACACGTACAAATTACAAAAACATATATATATATATATATATATATATATGGCTTCTTTCATGCCTTTTACTAACAAGAATCTAGACATATTTATGTGTGTTTTGAGGCCAACAATCGCCATTGTTGATGATCTTGTGGATAGTTTAAAAAACTTCTCTTTGTTTACGGAAAGACTTGGTTGCATTCATTCCTCCATCTTCAAAAGCATCCATGGCAATATGGTATATATCTACTGCCTAATCCTCAACTTCCTATATCTATATCTTCTATATAATATATATATATATAAATATATATATGTATATATAGGTGTACTATACGTTTACATCTTTTTATTGGATTATATATCTTAATAGAGCAAGGTAGTTTTATTTTTCAGTCTATTATATATAATGGCTAACACTCCGGTAAGAACACTTTTAAAATAAGAACGGTGAAGACACTTAAAAACATCATTTTGATGCATTAAAAGTTCATAAAACCAACATAGTCCATAACTAATTATCATTATTTAAGTATTTAACAACACATTGATCCGCCAAAATCGAAATAATCACGATTTTTGTTTTGTTCATCCATCTTGGATGCATATTCATCAAAATGATGCATTCAACAAAAAACGTGATTTTTTTTATATTGACGGATCAATTTGTTGCTAAACACTTAAACAATGATAATTAGTTATGCACTATGTTAGTTTTGTAGACTTTTAACGCATCAAAATGTAGTTTTTAAGTGTTCTCACAATGTTCTTAAAAGTTCTTGTTTTAAGATTGTTCTTGTTTTAACGCATCAAAATTAAGTTCTATAGAAGCTAGCTTGAACTTTTCATTTAGATAAACATTCAAGTATATATATATACTATTAGTTCCAAACATAATGTTTATATTGATGGTTTTATGTATGTCCTTTATATAGATTGTATGGTATGGAGCATGGATCAAGAGGTCTAACGAAGACAAAGAATTACTCCAACAAGTACTTGTAAGTTGTAAAAAATAACATGAGTTAATTAATTAGTTCATTTTCTTTTTCTATCTTTTTTATTTTTATTTTTACCACATCAATTCATTGATTTCCTAGTTATTATTATTAATTAACCACTATTAGTTATGACGGCCAGCTTTCAGGATTGACTAATCTACAAAACATGGCCGTCCTACTCGAATATGACTTCATGGCCGCCTATGGTGGGGAGGCAAAGGACGGTCCCCCAGCCGCTAAGTTCTCAACAGGCGACACCATCAGTTTTAGCTCGACGCATCTCTTGCAGTCTAACACCAAAATAAACGAGCAAGACTTTTTGTACTCATGCTTCTCCGTATTTAGATCTTACTTCCTTAAGATGAATGGTACCATTTCCGGAGTTTGCTTAAAGTGTGAGAACTGTCCGGTTGTCGTCAATTTCTATGTGTGGAAGAATTTGCAGTCGTGTTACTCGTTTGTACTAAAAAACGATCAACGTGAAGAGCTTCAAAACTACTTTGGAGGTGCTAAGGTTTTCATGAAATATGATGTGTATAAAGTTGTCTATGTAAGTGCAGACGATGTATCGAGCTATCAATACTTCCCTCCTCATAAGTTGTTGGAAAACCATGTATCATCATCATCATCCGAGGTTAACTTGGAGGATTTAAAGTAATTAATTCGAATATACTAATTATAAATTATGTAATTCGACGTATGTACATTGTTAGAATCAGAGGCGAAGCCAGGATTTCTGGTTGATGGAGTCGTGACGAAAATTTTGTCGTAATGTGCTTAATATATAAGTAAACATATTCCTAACATCACTTATAATATAATCTTAACCATGTATTGAAAACTTATAATTGATACGGCGGAAGTAAAAAAATTTGTAAAGTACAAGGTTGTAAAATGAAAAACAATATAAGAACAAATACATCATGTAATACAGAGTATATTGCTACATAGTTGACGGACCTACCCACACCCACCAACCAAATGACCTATTAATCATTTTCCTCAGGTAATTCATTCTGATTCCCGGCATTTTTGTTTTCAATAGCTTTGATTTTCATTATTTATTTACATATTGGAGAGGGCTAAACTATATAAAACTTGATAAATCAACGACCAGACAATAGAAAAATCAGTCGTATTAGTGCTATTGGGGGAGGCTTGGTACCCTCAGCCCCCCTTGTCTCCGCCACTGGTTAGAATAGCTCAGATCTTCTATATATATGGGGTATATGTACAAACGCTACAAAAATTATCAAAAGATTTTGAAACTACTTTGTCATTTGCTTCGCAATATGCACAAGGTCTGTAAAATGAACTGAACTATTCAATAACCGTTTGGTGTAAAATTCGTTTGTGTTCATTTGTATAGTAAAGTTAATGAATATTAATACAATAATTTGTTCGTTTAATTAAATGAACGAATATAAACAAAACTCTTATTCAATTATTATGACTTAGATTAAATATTAAACCATGACTTTTTATTATACGTTATGGAACTTAACCAACTTTTCACATGTTCAATTTTAATAGATCTATTCACATTTTAAATTAAATCTTATTTAAAAAATCATCTTTTTATCAATGTAAACCAACTCTTTATTCATCTTCAATTCAATTAGATTTGCTAAAGATCGTTTGACAAAAATATTTAATTAATGAAATTCACAGATCAAATTTTAAAAAGTTTTAGATTGATTCTCAGACAAATTTTTAAGTCAATTTATCCATTTTTTTATAGAAATAAAACAAAATTTTTATGACATCATTATATTTATTGTAATATTAAATATAGTATGAATATTCACTTTCATATTAGAGTCATCACAATCTATAGAATGTTTTATTTCTTAGCCTATAAATATAAGGCTTATTGTAACCCTATTGATATTTTTGATTAATAAGATTATCTCCTCCCCATTCTCAATTCTTCTCTTCATCGTGTGTTGCAGTCTTTTTCCCTTCACCGAGTTTTTATCCCAATGGGTTTTCTTGGTAAGGTTTTTAATGAGACAACAAACATTATATTTGCGTATAATAAAGTGTGAATATCCAAGGAGAAGTATTGTAAAATTAAATATAGTATGTATATTCACTTTCATATTCGTGTCATCATAATATCTAGAATATTTTATTTCTTAACCTATAAATACAAGACTTATTGTAACCCTATTGATATCTTTAATTAATAAGATTACTCCCTCTTCTCTCTCAATTATTCTTTTCATCAATCTTATAATAATATTTCAATTAATGTTTACTTGTCATTATTAAGCTTTTTATATTATTTATTTCTTTTTTATTGTCTTGATTTATGACATCATCCTATTTAAAATTTAAATTATTTTTTTAATTGATTTATAAATTTTTTTCTAGCCTAAATCTCATGTATATTAAAATAATGTAATTATCTATTTTTCTTTTTGAAATGACTATATGCCAATTGTCAAAAATAATATCATTGTCTCTTTTTGTCTTAATATTATCAATCAGGTCGGGTATATTAAATAAAAATAAATGTTATGACATCATCATTTTATAAAAATACTTTATTCGTCATTTCCAAATTCTTTCTTAAAGTTTAGATTTTCTTTTGTTTAACTTACTTATGATATCATAAGCATTTTCTTTCTTTAAATTTATTTCATTTTATTTTGTTATTTATGGTGTCCTTTTCTATATATAAAAAAATTATTTTCTTTTGAAAACTCTAATATTTTATACATGGTTATTTAAATTTCTATCATTTATATAATTTTATCATAACAGATTTTCAAACTATCCACATATTATGCAAGTTAATATACTAATCATATTTATTCGAAACATAAGGTATATTATTATGAGATTATGAGTATGGTTGAACTATCGCATTCTTTTTAAACATCAATGTAATTTAAATATTACAAAATTAATTCTTATGTTGTCTTTATATAAAATATATATACTTATCTTCTTATATAATAAAGTTGTAATTTATCACACTTCCTAACCCTCACTCCCTCTCACCGTTTTTAAGCTTTTTAGCCCAACTAGAGTGAAGACTCGTGCGTTGCACGGCTAGGTAAGCGGTCGGGATTCACGTCTATTGTCGGGTATCGTGGCATGGTGGCAACAAAAAATGGTATTGGACTAATCATGTACTTCTGAATTTTTGGACCAGTATTGAAATCAGTGTAAGCAAATATTTTTTTGTTAGATGGGCTAATGTTGTTTGAAACATGGTCTGCGTCATAGGCCATAAAATCCAACGGTCTTAATTTTTCGTTTTTTTCTTTACATTTACTTGTGAAGATTATGTATAGAACTTCCATGTGTTGACAATGCCACGTCTCATGAGAGCTTAATAAAGTATAAGCAAATCGGTGGTATTGATCAAAGTATAGTATCAGATTCGTTCATTTTTTCCATTTTCTATGTCTAGTGACAATCTGAGCCTGTAACAAAGTTGCATCTAAACAGGCAGATCCACCATGATAAGCACATTCATATGTAAATCAGTCTATAATACTACCTTTAGCTACAGGCGTAACAAACTACCAATAGACCTGTCATCCCCGTAATGACATCATCGTAATAATTTTCAACCAACTTTTAAATGGAACAATGTGTAAGACTGGTCACCTTATACCAGGGGTGTTCTTTCATCTTCTAAGTCCCACAAGTAGCAAACACTACGCAAGCTAAATATATGAGCAATTGGATATGATAGAGATAAGAAAGAAGTTGACCTGATCAAATTTTATTGTGGATGAATTTCTTGTCAATTAATAAATGCTTGGAAATCAGAACAAAATAGAAATCTTGAAAAGAAACCAATGTAAACCATACATCACCAACTTTTAGCATAATAATCAAAGACTATATAACCCAAAAATAATAAAGTTGCAAACTTTGACTACTTTATAATTCAAGAAACCTAATATTTTGATATACTTGGATGAGTTTTCATTGAGTATAACAATTTACTTAATAAATCAATTGATTCCAATTAAGAAGAACTGAAATGACTACTGATTAAATTGATACATCCATCCAGTTTTTAGTACCTACTTTTTTCCCACCAGCCTTCTCTCTTTACACACACACACACACAATTTCTTATGGTAGTGCCATTTGGAGACCATCATCAGTCAGTCTTTTTGCCACCATAGACTCTAACTTCTACAGCCAAATTATGTACTAATTTTGCTCCTTATGTACGTGGTAGAGAAAGAAGTTAGCAAAGCTTTCCCCAATTTCTTTTGATATTAGCTAGGTCAATTTCAGCACTTGTTGCAAATCAATGTCTACATCCCTGACAAATAGCAAATTACCATAACCAATTTTTCTAAGATAGAAACACATTTGAATTTGGACCAGATATTAAATAAACTTTTAAATATCCAAATGGACCAAATGCAAGGCATGCCTGTTCAATGACAAACTTTCTAGTGGCATTGACATTTGTATAAATGAAAAACAAAACCCTTAAGTTTGCTAGCAGCTTTTCAAACAACAAGGCAGGAATTTGGAAAAGCGTCATATATGTAATTTATAAGCCTTACTATTTCAAGAATACTTGTACATCTATAACCATTTTTAACTCTCGATCTAGAGTTATTTTATGTATATACGAAGATATTACCATCATAGAAAGGTAAGATACTTCTCCGTCAATATGTCAATTCATCTAAGACATAAGTAGGTATCACAAAAGAAACTATAGGCATCCTTAAACAAAGTTAATCCTACCCCCTCCGCATAAAAATGTCAATACTCGCTTCATGGAATATGTTAAAACATTACAACAATTTATGTTCCTATAACGTTTTGCGTCACACGGTCCTCGTAGTTCACTAAAATATTAGCAACCGCATGAAAACTGCGAGATAACAAATGGTCTTAAGGGGAAAAAAGAGGTCGTATATTTAAATGGCACATGCAAAAAATGATAAATAAATTGAACTAAACAAGGGCAGTAGCATTTCTATGTACTTCTCCCTTAAAAATATGTGTAAAATTTAAATACGAATGCAACTAACATGTACCTGAACACAGGACCACTGTAGACCGAAGAACTTAAAATGGTAGGCTACTTAAAAAAAAGGCATTTTGAATATGAAAGTCAGCTTTATCTTTGATCATCATCTAAAACTTTATAATCAGATTGAATGTAGAACTCAATCCAGTCTTTTATACACACACCTTCATCTCACTTTGGGATACCCAATAACTCCAAAAAACTTTTATCACCTAGCAATGCGGAATTAGCAACCTCTGCACCTGGGTATCGAGTACATATTCAACCTCGCTACAATTGAAGCCTTCATATTCACCAGCATGGAAGTATGTATGGCCCCTAACCTCAAACACATGTCTAGTGCCAAGAAGGTTGCGCAAAACAGGTGGAAGGACATCATCAATCGAGTCATTCTGAAAGGGAAAATGTTAGAAACTGCCGATTAACCTTAATAGTTCACCACATAACTTTCACAACGGAAAACCATATAACACCTTTCGTTCCTCCTCCATCAGGGAGCTTGCTGTCCTATGCAACAGTTGTTATGTTGGTTCATCAGAAAGAGTCACAATGATTGACGCCGTCTCATCTCTCACCTCCAAATGAAGCTTGTACCTGCCACACAATAGACTTAATAAACAAAAACAATTGTTCATATCAAAGCTCACAAGAAAACAACATATACTTGATATGGGGGTACATGACACTGGATTTACAACCTTTACACCAGAACCCTTCTCTGGTCCTTGTCAGCCCCTTCCGACAACGACCGCTCGAGCAAGTCACCAGATACCAGCTTGTCCTGGTGTGGACGACATCAATAGGTGCAGTTGGCTTTGTGCTAAGATCCTCAGAACTGCAAGTCAAAAGTGTAAACTGTTAGGCTTAACATAGATAGCTCATGGGAATAACTTGAATGGCACATAGTTACAACCCAAGACCATCCTTGAACAATTTCAAAGGCGGCAAATTCTCATCATCAAGAATCTGAGTTGGAGATGTATTCGATACCCCCAATTCACCTACAGAACAAGGGGGGGGGGGGGAAACATAAATTACTATAACAATTGATAAACACATCAACATATGCAACACATGCAATATACTCACAACAGGGCAAAAAAAAACAAACTATAACAATTGATAAACACGTCAACATATGCAACACATACAACATACTAACCATTGTGTTTTTTAGCAGTCATGGCAGTAAGAATGCATACATAAGTGTCGGCCTTTGATTCTTTCTTTTTGATAAGGTCTTCACCCGTCAAGCCCCATAATGTGACGGGGATCTGCAAACCACTGCAAATTGATAGCCACAAATGTTGGTAAGTGGAATACTTTCAACAAAATTCAAATAACCACTAAATGGCTAAAAAATAGGCAGATTCCGTACCTCTCATTGGTCAGAAGGAATTCAACCGTTTATGCGCCTATAGACTTTGTTATCGGTGCACCAACATACATAATCTAACCCATGACATCTACAGGACATATAACAACTATCATTCAAAATAGATCGGGAACACAAACAAAACCAAATCAAATAGACCACATTCATATATTTAAATACACGTATACAAACAAAACTCCATATGTACTCCCCATCCGAAAAAAATAACCACACACGAATTCATCATAAGGGAAGTAAAATTAAATCCAAAAACCCCCTAAACAGATCAAAGGAACACAATAAAACACTAGATTGAAACAACAACTAAAATATAAAAAAATTCACTACAATAAGCAAGATTGTAAATATCGCTTTTCGGTATCGTCTCGGTCGACCATTGATAAGCGATATATCGGGAATTTATCGGGAATATATCGGATTTATCGGGGATATATCGGTAATATATCATCTCGGTCGACCACCGATAAGCGATATATCGGGGATATATCGGCCGAGATAACTGAGATTTACAACCATGACAATAAGATTTAACAGAGAAAGAAACCAAGTAAGTATTTGTTGTCGGTTGGCACAAGTTTCTCGAATGAACAAATTTGAAAAGCAGAACGCACAAATCTATTGACATCGCCAATAGACTTTCTGACATTCGTAGACCCATCCAATTCAATCATGTAGGCACTATCTTTCAAATTGCTAAAATCCTTCTTATTAGACATGACCCTAAACCCAACCAAGGTATAAAGACTACCTTCCTCCAACCTTTCAACAAACTTGAATGCCATATTATGCTTAGCAGAACAGTACATGATATTCACCTGCACAATAACACACGTAGATAGACAAATTTTAATATTTATACCATGGATTGACATAACAAAGTTACTTGTTAGCATACCTGTTCATCAGACACGATAAAATCAGTACTCATGGAATCCCCCCTCTTATTCATGACATCCCATTTGTGACAGATCATCACTGTCATAGGGCCATCAGACCCTGGCTGAAGCTCATTGAGAAACACACCAGACTGACCGTTAGAAGCAATCTGTAACTTAAGGCTGGCCATTACAAACAAATAAAATATATTAGTGAGCAATACCATTCCATTCCAACCAAATGGATTATTTATATTTCGGATGGAATTTTGATCGGTCACCCATGTAGGAAAGAGAGGAGAAGGAGATGAATACAAAGAATCGAAAGCAACAATGTCATTAAGTGTTGCATTAACAAATAAAACAATCAATCAACAATCCCTTCGTATGTACATATTTAACCTCATTAAATATAATATATAAATACACTAACATTTACACACACATATTACAAAAAAAAAAAAAAACTTTCGTCTGGGATATTGAACGGGAACCCATCCAGAACAGAAGGAAGAGGTTTTTATTGTATCATCATCTCAATTGAGCTGAACAAAGAAAGGGAAAATAAAAAAGAGTTCTGTTTTTAAAACTAAAAGAAAAAGATCAGATTATTCAAAGGGTTTTTTTGTTTGGGTTGGGCAAGGTTGTTAAATGGATTAATGAATATATGATTTGGGCCAAGCAATGGATCTATTAAATGGGCTTACATTTTTTTGTTAACCATATTTAAAGTAATGCTACTTACTAATAAGGTAACAATTAAGCAACAATTGCCGAGCCATAACCAAAAAAGAATTCGTTTTTTTTTTTATAAAAAAAAATATGGCATTGAATTGTTTGTAATAATAATAATTTAGTGATACATAATAAACCATAATAAATATGGATTAGCCAAATAAACAAAGCTATACACAAACCATAAGAAAGTATCCTACCCTTATTAAGTATACTAAATAATCCCATTAAGTACCCATCAATGAAAACTAAAAATCGGCAAATTTTTCCACTCCTATGATCCAACTTTTATATATAGATAGATAGATCATTTATAGTTGCACATTAAATATTCTAAAGTAACCAAATTACATCTATTAAATACCAATCGATAAATCGTCAATAATACGTTAATTTTTCCACTTACTTGATAGAACTTTTAGATATATATAAATTATTTCGGGGAACTTTAATCCTTATTTAAGACATATGTATACCCCGAAAGTCCCAAATAAAATCTAAGAGATGCCCCAAAACTATTCATGTGTGTAACTTTATTCGAGTACAAACGTGTCAATTGATAGGTGAGTAATATATATAGTCCACCTTAGGCCATGAATCTTGATTTCGATTCTTTACTAACCCTTTACTCGAGTATTAGTTTATGTCAAATCATTACTTTCCAAATAACTCAAGACGTTTAGGTGGTCTATATCAAGATTTATTGACTATATAACTTTAAATTTAAGTCGGGATATAACAATATACACGAGTCAATTTCGAAATGAAATAGTATAAAAATGAAGGTCAACGATTAATTCACATTTTTAAATTCTTTTAATCATAATATAGCAAGTTGGCAATACTACAGGGGCCAGATGATATCTGGGTTTTAGGATAACACTTTCTGTTCATCCCCACTCTTGGACTAAACATGAAAACAACAATAATACAACACTGAAATTTTAACTCAAATTTAAAGAATGGTTTCCTCAATCCTTCTTCAACAATCAGTTAGCTGTTTCATCTACAACTACCAGGTTCTCTGCATATTTTCACATATATATATGTGTATGTATGTATATGTCAGTATCTAACTATTTTTCTTCAATTGTTTTGGATTATAAACAGTTGGGCAAGAATTTAAAGAATGTGTTTGCACCAAAAAAATCCAACTTGATGGAAAGTTATAAGCATAATAAGAGAATTGGGGGAATTAAAGCAAGAACAGCAGAAGCAGCATTTGATACAATTGAAACTGCAACTTCACCCACTGCTTTCCCTTTTTTCCAAACTGGGTCTCAACAAGAAGACACCCCTGCTTCCAAGGTTCTATCTTCTTTTTTTTTCTTTCTTTTTTGTTAATATTAAACTATAAAGTTTCGATTTTTATGATCCATTTTAGTAGTTAGTGGTTTTAATGTCGTCACAAGAGGTCTCAGGTTTGATAATCATTAGGTAAACATCTTGGAGGGAAAGGGTTTGGAAATGCTCATAGGGTTAGGCCTCCTACAGCTGAAAACCTGAACAGTGAAAAACCTTATTCGTTTACATCTTGACGATATACGTGTTTAGGTGTAAAGTGTTGAATGAGGAACATTCTTGTTGTATCGAAGTTGAATGGTTTTTGGCTATGTATTTTATTGATTGGATTAATATTTTTTGTTTAATCAAATAGTTGGAGTTAGCAGATCCTGAATTTTATAAAATGGGATTTGTTAGAAGTATGAGAGCTTATGGGGTGGAATTTAGGGAAGGCCCAAATGGGTTTGGAGTGTTTGCCTCTAAAGATATCGAACCTAGTCGCCGTGCCAAGGTGAGTCATTTTTGCATTTATCTTGTCAAGTTACTTATGAATTATTACAATGCATCATGTTTCAAATGATTGTATGTTAGCGGGCGGCTGGTTAAGATTTATTTACCTCTCAGTCTGAGATGGTTTCGTGTGGCTCGATTGGTGTGGCTGAAAATACCTTTTGGATATGTTTATATGTTGGTCATATTTGTTGTAACTTATTTATTGAATTTGTTTGATAACTGAATGATGGAGAGTAATGCAGTTTCCTGATTGATTATTTTAAGGTGGTTATGGAGATACCATTGGAGTTGATGTTAACTATTAGCCAAACAACCCCATGGATGTTCTTTCCTGATATCATACCAGTTGGGCATCCGATATTCGACATTATCAACTCAACTGATCCAGAGGTAATCTATTTTTTTTGGATAAAAGTTTTCTATGATGATAAGTAACTTTATATGTTTATCGTTTGACCCAATTTTTTAAATCGGTGATTTAATCTCTATGCCAGACAGATTGGGACCTCAGAATGGCATGCCTTCTTTTATATGCATTTGATCATGACAAGAATTTTTGGCAACTCTATGGTGATTTTTTGCCTAGTGCCGAGGAGTGCACTAGTATGCTTCTAGCTACAGAGGTTTGTGTATATGTAGAATTATGTCAAATTCAAGTACTCAATGCTTTGGTGCAATACATTAATTGGTTTTTGCGATTTAAAATATCAAAAGCAGATTATCGATTAACCATTAGCTTAATTCATTATATAGGCACTTATATCTCTCTTTGATATTGACCTTAAATAATTAGAGAATCATGAAGTCATGATCATTTTTCAGATGCAAACACCCCCTTAGTTAACAAGCCAAGCCCATTACTTAATATTGAAGGTGACAACTCCGTTTACATCTAAATAAATCGATTTGGTTGTGTTTTGTGTCAAACTGCTCAAAATAAAAAGTTAAGCTAGAAGGAGAATGGGCCGAATGGGTTAGAAATAACCCAAAGGCTTAATGCGCTACCTCCTAATTCGTCTTATTCAAAGATTTAGATCATTACTGTAACAGATTTGGTTATATTTTTTTGGGCAAATGTAAAATATGTTTTTGCTGTCCAATACAAGTAGACCCTGTCTGTTTTTAACCGTACTAGAGATTACCCATTTTGACCCATTAGCATACCTTCCCGATCCATCCATCTTGCCACCTCTACTTAGTATTTCTATTCAACCAATCTGATTTTGAGCTCTAATCATATGGAAATGCGTGATGTCATTACTATAAAAACCATATGTTTTGTATCATGCTTTTAAAATCATTTCTTTTGACATGCGGTAGGATGACCTGAAAGAGCTACATGATGAAGATCTTGCTTCAACCATGAGAAAAGAGAAAGAACGAGTTGCGGAATTTTGGGAAAAGAATTGGGTACATTCACAGATTTTCATGTGATGCTTATATCTTCCCTGGTTTTAAGTTCCAAAAGGTAACCGTAATTTATATGTCTGTTTGTTCTCAGCACCCTGCCATGCCCCTGAAAGTAAAACGGCTTGCTCGAGATCCACAGAGATTTGTTTGGGCTGTTAGTATGGCACAAACTAGACACATTAACTTCAGAATTAGGATTGGTTCGTTAACTCAAAATGCAAATATGTTTGCTCCTTATGCAGGTGGTTTTTTCATTTATGTTTCCGTATTATTTTATCATTAGTTCATTTTGTAAATATTAGATGGATACTTGCTTTTGGGCATCTATATTTCCATGGCTTATGATGGAATATATGTGGTGCTATTTTGCAGATATGATGAACCATTCTTGCCAACCAAATTGTTTTTTCCATTGGCGATTCAGGGATCGTATGTTTGTGGTGATGACAAACGCTGGACAGCGGATTAAAAAGGGAGAAGAGGTAAAAATCATGACCATTGTTGCTCAATAATAATTCAGGGTCACAGCTCATGTTTATCATCATCTTTTCAGATGACCGTGAATTACATGAGTGGCCAGAGGAACAATATACTTATGCAAAGATATGGCCTTTCAACACCATCAGTAAGTTCCGTCGTTAAGATTCTGTTGTACATCTCTCCTGTTTGCTTCAACTTTGAATTAATGACATTTACCTTTTCATTTGACATTTTTCCAATATTGTCATCTTAATATTTACAGAATCCTTGGGATGTCCTACCATTTTCTGGAAATTCAAAGATCCACTTAGATTCCTTCTTGTCAGTGTTCAACATAGCTGGCTCTTATGAAGATTATTACCATAATAGTACACATTTTATTGCTAACTTATTCATATATATTTCTTAGTTTACCTATATGACTTACTGTTAAAATCATTTTCTACCATGGGTAATCTCTGTATAAATATTTGGCAGCCAATTTTGCAAGTGAAGTAGATAATTTTGTGGATGGAGCAGTTTTAGCAGCTGCAAGAACATTGCCTACGTGGTCAGAAGGTGATATCCCTCCGATCCCGAGCTTAGAAATAAAAGCCGTGAAAGCCCTGCAGGAAGAATGCCAACAATTTCTTGCTGAATATAGCACCACTTCCAAGCAAGACCAGCATATCCTAGGTATCATTTACATTTCCCTGACAAATAGGCAGATCAAGTGACATGTGAAAATGGACCGGGTTGGGTGGGACCTGTAAACATTTTGTGTATATCACTCATGACTACACGAACTTGAGTTACAATATAAAATCTGGCCTTTTTTTTTTTAATTTAAGAAACTTTTGAGGTTATGAACGCCAGTAATGGGGTAGTTATAATCCGTGCAACCTGTTTGACAGGTTTCCCTTTTGGTTGAGATTTTAGATTTACCCATTGTTCTTAAAAAAGTTGAACCTGCCACTCCTATTTCTTCAACATAAATCTGAAGTCACAATAACTAAATTTTAATGTTTGGGAAAAAGTAATTATACTTTTGATATTCTGATTATCTACAGTTCAGAAAATGACATTTGGAAAAACGTGTAGTCATTAAGTACACTTGGGTTGATCTATAATTCATGAAAACCTACCTTTCATGACAACATTCTCAATTAGTAACAACTATCAATTTTATTAAATGGAACCCTTCTATAAATTGATATCTAAAACATTATCATTGCGGTTTGCTTAAATTTAATCTCACAAGAACTTTTACTCCGCCCTTCCCTTCTCCAGATTCTACTCCAGAAATGAGCTGGACCCGTGAAGCTGCAATCAAGTATGTAAACTCTCTACTCATTTTGTTATCATTATCGATAAAACATGTATGAAGTTTGTCCTGTTGTGACCAAAAGATCTTTGGCTTTAGTGATATAATGGCATAATGAAAGTAAAGAATCTCACATAAAGGTCATCTGCACGATAAACCCAAAAGCCTTATCGACAATATATTGGTTTTAGTCCAATATGAATTGTGTGATTGTAATGCAGGTATAGGTTGCACAGGAAGTTATTTGTGGAGAAAGTTATACAAGCTTTGGATTTATACCAAGATAGGATATTGTTTTAGTTACAGGGCAGCATTTAGTTTTGTAGGCTAAAAAGGGTTCCCTTCCTAGACTGTACCAAGTAGAGTATGTTTTAGACATAGATTTCTCTTTCACTTTTTACTTTTCCTTTTGCTGTCTTTTTCGATTTTCGTATTATATACCGTAGGGTTATGGAGAATGCCATGTTTGCACTTTATAGTTTATATATGTGTTTATACAAACCATTGAACGCCAGTCAGGCAAGCATTTAGAACACGGACTTGTCTAGTGACAAACTGACAATGGAGTGCCTCTTTGATCCTTATGATTCTAACCTTCGATGTCTCCTATATTTGAAGGGTTGGACACCAAATTGAAAGTAAAATATGACCATTACGTGGGTCAGATGTGTCTCGTGCAAGGATGTTTACTGTTTCACCGAAACGTATTGAACATGTTAAACACCCAAAGTAATTTGCGGGAGGACACAAGTTGGCAGTTGGCTCCCAATCTCCCCATATACTTTGGCTTGTAGGTTTTAGGCGTGTTTGTTATTTACATAAAAACACTGACCTTTTATTTAGTTAGATGTTTCAGATCAAGACCCGTTTGAAAAGCCTCGAAATCCTTACCCAACATATTGAATGGACATTTTGTGGTTGAAGATAGCCTAAACGTATTTCCTTTTTTAGTGACCGGATATTTATATTGAATTGGTTTGAAATGTCAACATTATTTGACTTTTCGTTCATAGGTTATATGGTTTGTAAATACGAAGTGCTCTCAAAACGGATGTTATGTAACCAAATTTTCGTTGGATGGTATGGTTGCAAATATTATATTTATAAATACTACTAACTATTTAAAAAAAGAATCAGAATAGTAAAGTAGTTGTTTGGTTTTCCTTTTTAATTCGTTTTTTATAAGTGGATTGCGTAGTTGTTAGCATGTATGCTTGGATTTCTTTTTTAATTCATTTTTTATCGGCCTGAATGACATGTAGATGCATAATTAACTTATAAAAAAAAAAAAGACTTAAAACATTTATTTTCAAATGGCTAATGACCTCAAACACACGTAATGTTAATTCAAATCTTTTTAAGTAAAAAATAAAGTAACTCCCAATACCGTTTTCTACGGGTTTTAGGTCCTAATACCGTCTTTGACGGCGTATGAGGGAGGTTGAGATGTAAACAGCCTTACCTTTACCAAAGGTAGAGAGGCTGCTTCCATCTTCTACCAAAGATAATGAAAAAAAAAGATCTTCAGCCTTGCTCAGCATAAGGATCTAACCCATAACCTCTTTCTCTAGAGGCAATGACTCCAACCACCGCAACCCAGTTGGTTTTTCAAATCTTTTTAAAGTATACATGCATTTATATTTTCTAATAAAACATTTAACCCCTCCTCAAATCTCAAATTAAGAATCAATCTCTTTAATATGCACTTTCATTAACGGACATAACAACAAACTGATTGGCCAACAATATCCTTAAAAATTATTTACAAAATCTATCTTCGAATTCTTAAAATATATTCCTTTTACATTAATAACTTGCAACACTTGTCAATTATCATTGCAACCACCACTACCAGTCACCATTTGTTGTTGTTACCACCGCAATGCAACTGCCACGGTCGTCATCCTTAGTACAGACATTCATCTAATTAAAGCATATGATAACTCCGTTATCTCAAAAGATGAATTCACATATGTTTTTTAGCCCCCCAATTATTAACTTTTTATAAAACCCCTTTTGATTAATTTTATTAATGATTTCTTATTCGTCTAGTCAAACTTTGTTGTTATATAATTACAATTACCAATTTCAACTTAAAATACTTGTATTTTATAATTTTTAATTATAAAATATATTAAAATTTCAATTCATCGTAACATTATTTTCAATATTATTATTTTCTTACATAAGCATTTATTAAAACCAAAACGCTTTTCACAAATCATTATCATTATATTGTATATATAGCATCATAAAATATAATTTTTAATGCATAGAATAATAGCACACATTTTGTTTGTCTTTTTGACTCAAATAATACACAACCTGACTACAATATTTATGGTCATATTTGAACCATTTCATGACCAACTTAAGATTGTATTTGGCAGAATTCAAGTCTAATACCTCTGTCAAAATATCAAATACAAGCCAATTAATTGTGGCTTTTGAAACAAAAAACCTAAAACGTTACACTGTATAAATTTAAAATGTATTTAATATACTCATCATAATGAATGAAATAAAATGAATGGAAAAAAAAAAACAGTTATGAAAATACTACATATATATATATAGGGTTTGAATATAATAAAAATAAAATGAATAAATATATTATAATCTCCCACCTCCCGCCGCTTCTGTCTACTCCTTACCCACCTTCTTCCGCCCCTTTCGATCGGCCGTCTGTCTTCCGGTGGTCATCCCCATATCTAACCTAATTATAATCGCTGGGTTACCACATGTATGTAAGTAAGTTTCTCAATAGCTATTTTTTTTATCCATTATTAATTATAATATTAACACACATATAATGTATGTATCTATATCTATATCTATGAATGACTACATGTGGATATATTTTATACTAGTATTATTTATATATATATTTGCTAATAATAAACAGAAGATATGAGCTTCACGCATATATTATCTGTCTATTTCACTCCACTTTTGTCCTCCACAATACTTCCACTTTTCCTTTTTTTTTTTTGTTAATTAATAATTATTATTAAAGGTCCTGTTATATACTCTATTTTTATCAATTTAAATAAAACCCTAATTTATACACCATAACCTATTACTTTTCATTTCAATTATTTACAGTATATGCTTTTACCTTATAATAATCTCTTTATATTTTCATGATTTTTAATTGTTTCATTTCATCAGGTAACTCAGTTTTCCCCCTTTTTATTGTGATTCATTTATTGTTATTAAAATAATATTAGGCTTGTACTTGATTTCATTCTGTTGGGTTACAGTTAAGTGGAAGGTCTTATGAATGTGATATTCTGTTATTTTCTCAATTTAGATTCTAGGTGTTGTTGCGTGGTAGTGCCGTAATTAGATAATTTTCGATGTGTTGGAGTTGAATTAAATATGTATTTTTTGTGTTTCTGTGAATTAGTTGAATGTTGAGAGTGTAGGGCAGTTTAGGTAATATTTTGATTGATATCGTTATTAGGAAAGTACCGTTAGCATCCCTCCTCATAATTGCTTTTCAAGTTGCAGTGTTGCCATTTGAACAAAATCTATAAACACGTTGATTAATTTTAAATCAATAACAAATGGTGATTTCTTATCCTCGAGGAACGAACTTTAGAAATGGTTACCGTGTTTCATATATCCTTTTTGCATTTTTTCCCCTTCGGACATGTCTTTCGTTTGCTTATGTTCGGTAACCAATGTTCTTGATGTGTGGTTACTTCCATCTGATGCTTCTATATCTTATTGTGTTATCACATACCCTGTTTTATACTTGCTGTTACTTTTACAAGACTTTACAAACTGGACTCGATGAATCTTGTTACCAGACATTTTATATGTAACGGATTATATACTTCTTTTTTATGCTCTGTACCAAACGTTTCCATTTTCTAAAGCTTTTTCTGCAACTGTTCGTTTTATCTTGCTTTCGTTTATATTGTAATTTGATAAATCATAGTATTTTCACCCTTTTTTTTCTTTGTATGCTGTAATATGTCAAATGCGTGTTTTTTGTAGATCATTGGCTCTATATGATTCATTCTTTTTTGTGAAGTACAAGTAAAACATGGTTTTCACGTGTGAAGCCTTGTCAAATGCGTTTTGATATTGCACAACATACTTTTAGTGCTGGTGGTACTGACACGATTATCATGAAACACATATGTAGGTTATATATCTGGATGAACAAACTTTTTCATGCGTTTTGTGAGTAGCACCAAAAAATGAAACCAAATAGCAATGAGATGCTGGGTGCACAGAGGGGGAAAAAGTTGCAGGGTCAAGGCCCAAACTGGATTCTAATAGCAGGTGGCGCTTTATTAAGTACACTATCGGTTCGTCTTGGTTATAGGCTTAAACAGGTTCTCGACTCAAGGCAGCCACAAAAAATGAACAATGGTTTGAAAGGTATGTTATTAGCTCTGAAGTGACTTCACTTTTTTGTCTAATCTAGAGGTGGTAAATTTGGTGGTTTGGTAATGAGTCAAAACAGGTTTGAGTCATAATGGGTGGTTTTGTATGGGCTGGGTCGTCCCGTAACACATTGTTCAACTTCGATATTAATAATTAGCTTGTCAACCATGGTCAGAAAGTTATATTATCTCGATTATAATCTGTAGTATTTGAGTTAAATGATCCAGAAGTTGGAACCCGTTAGAGATAGCTGAAAACGTCGCCTTTAGTCTTTATCTTGTACTGTTTTTGAGTTTTTGCTATTTTGGACTGCAGAAAATGGGAAACATGCGGGCAGAAAGAGGGCAGGGAAATGTTGTTCACACTCAAACTTGTATTGTTTTGAACAGGATGATGGTTGCTTCAATTGTGTTTCAGGTATGAACTAGTGCAGGTCTATTAAAGTTGACAGTCTGCTATATTTTATTTTATGTTTATTAAACTATCTTTAGCTTTTGGATACAAGACTCACTTTTTGCTATATTTGGAACTTATATATGAGGTGTTACTTAGATGTTAGTAAGTAAATATTGTCTGGTACGTCTAAGAGAGCTGGGTCAAATTGTTTATCCTTTTTCTTGTAACTGTACTCTTCTTATGGTGCAAAAAGAAATGGTAATGCCTTATATCTTTTCTTAAAGCTTCAGAATTGACTAATTTCATTGCATCCTCTCCTTTGTAAAGTACTTGTAAATTTTACTACATCTCTCTCTAGGCCAAAAAACAAACCTTTGGACAAACTAATTAGAATATCCCAACGCTAATTATTTTGGTAAAGTCTAAAAGCTCCAAGTAATTGTTTTTATCTTATTTTGGTTTAGAAACATATATATTCATTTCTTATATATGAGGGTTGATGAATGCTTAACGAGTATCAATGCTTGTTATGGAATCAATACATCTATGATTTTGTTCAGTTTTCTTGTGCTTATATTGGTTGATGTAACCAAAGCACCGGTTAACTGAAAATTGAGTTAACTGAAATGAGATTAACTTTATGCTATCAATTTCGTGGCTTAAGCGAAAGCGAACATGTGGATAGATTCCACATGACTGAACTGCAAATACCCATACCTATGCTCATAACTTCGTATGAAACTGTGATTCATACCCCTACTTGACATTTGAATGCTCGAGTTCTTCAACTTCAGTTTGTAAATTTGGATTGTTCTTTTGCTGTATTTAACTTTGGTTCTGAAATAAAAAGTTACATGCTACTCTCTGGCAAAGCGTTAACTGATTGATGCCTTACATATATTTGCAGTGTCTGTAGTCTGCCATATGTCTTTTGCTTGTTTAATCAATTTCTTGTGTCTTGATACTTTTGTGCATTTGAACTTTGAAATATGAACATTTAGTCCAAGCCCAAATGGAGGTGTGTGTGTGTGTGTGTAATGTAGGTTGTTTCTAGAAGACAATTGTGGCTTCGATACGCTCTTTTAGATTATCTTTCTTTTATCTTGCATTTTGGCACCCTTTGGAATAATTCTAAGATCTTGTCATTTGACCGATTTGTTAAATTTTCTTGTTATGTTTTTTTTTTCTTTTTCTTCCTACACTACTTCGTACTACGAATGTTATCATATTCATAATGTGAATTATGCTCTATGTTTTTAATAAGTGAAATGTCTATGATATCTTAGGCAGTATATATAATTACAAATCTTATACTGTTGTCATAGTCTCTATTTAACTTTACAAACAGGAACCGAAGGTGACAGCGAGATTAAGCCACAACACAACGGCCAGTTGCATACAGAAGCAGAAATGGGACTCCCTCTAGTGACTGTCTCGGCACCGGTTTACAACAAAGAAAACGGTGTAATGTGGGCATCCTCGCCCGACAGACTTGAACTACCTCAGAAGCCATTCCACCAGTCAAACAGCTCAGACTCTCCATGTGTCTCTGATTCAGGTTCTGACATTTTCAGCAAACGTGAAGTAATTCAAAAACTGAGACAACAGTTGAAAAGACGGGATGACATGATACTGGAAATGCAAGATCAAATAGCCGAATTGCGAAATTCTTTAAGCTCCCAGCGTTCCCATTCAGACCATCTGCAATCACTCTTAGAAGCTGCAAATAGGGATCTTTTTGATTCAGAAAGAGAAATTCAGAGACTAAGAAAGGCAATTGCCGATATTTGTGTTGGACAACCAGGATCCGCTGAAAAACCATATGGAAGTTCAAATGGTTATGTAGAGGTCGAGAGCAGTTTTGATGATAAAGTTGAGATGTTGAAAAGGGAAGTAGGGGAGTTAAAAGAATTGATAGAAGGGAAAGATTATCTTCTTCAGAATTACAAGGAGCAGAAATCTGAGCTTTCTTTGAAGGTCAAGGAATTGCAGCATAGGTTGGATTCTCAAGTACCAAATATTTTGTAGGGTTTTTTATTTTAACTTTCTTGTGTATTCTTTCTCCAGTAAGCTTCAATTTTGCCTTTTGGGTGTTTTTCTATTTAAGTTGTCTTATGATTTGGTGTGAATACGTAGAAGAAAACCGTGGATGAATACGGTACATGGATCCTTAGAAGCTCAACAATGAGATGAGAATAGTAATGTTTTGATGTTTCATATTTTTGGGATCCAGTTTTCTTGTTTTATATATTAATTGCCGTAGATAGGAGTATCTGTAGTCTGTAGATTTGATTGTGATTTTTGTGCATCACAAATGCATCTTTATGATGATATGAAACTATGTTACATGTAGATGTGCATTTTTACAGGGAGGTGATCACCAAACAACCTATTTTTACCATAAACACAAATGTATGTACAAACTCTTTTCCAATATGATGTTACAAGTGTTCTTTAAGTGATGAGATAAAATATTACTCGACTCTTAATTAAAAAATCTTCTAAATATTACTCCGTATGTTTGAATAAAGTTATATAAAATAAAACTCATATATATTACAAAACCAAAGAGACTTTTTCGTATCTGTTGGAAAAACATCAAACAAATATCATTCAGAGTTTAATTTTTTCAAATCATAATATATATAGATTCAGATATCTATAAATATATGCTTCAAACAACATTGATTTATCTTTCGGATACACATTAAAAACTTTTTTACATAGAATGAGCTTTCTCTTAAAAAACATGAATAAAGATTGTCTTAAATTACCATACATACATAATATCCATAGTACCATCTACTAAACTACTTAAAAATCAAACTAGAATATGTTTAAAGTAAACGAGCAAAACCAAATTCGTACGCTAAGGCTTAATGACCCTACGAATCAATATCAAAGTATGCTTGACTTAAACTCAACTAGACTCATTTACAAGCTTCCTAGTTCCATTGTTTTTTGTTTTTTTTATTAAAAAAAATGTGTGAATTACTCATGAACACCAGACGGTTTAACATATAGTATTAGGGAATGCACTCTTCGAATAGACACCCAATTTAAAACTCTTGATGAAAAACTCTATCACTCAAAGATTTAAAAAAAAAAACTAATAGAAACTCATCATAAGTAAGTTAAATACATATAACCAGCCCATATATATGAAGTTAAGATCTTTTATGGTTACTTGACTTACTTACATTGTTAAATGAGCCTGCAAGATGCGGCGGTGCACTAATGGTGATGGAGGGCGGTGGTAGTGGCGGCAACGAGTGGTGGTGATGTCGGTGATGTTGATTGGTGTGATTTTTAATATAAAAGTATTTGATATAAAATGAAATATTGTAGTTATTTTAAGGGTTTAGGGTTGTTGTACTATCCTTCTACCCGCGCGATGTGGCGGACCATAGGAAAAAAACGTTTGTTAAGTCGCGGTGCCGTGTTAGTACATGAATGTATGATTCAACTTAAGTGTTTCTTAGTTCGGCTGAAAGTGCAAACCGTCTTTGTTGTTTTAGAGTGAACGGTTTTTATGTTGATTGATTATTAAATTCGGAAACGCATGTGTGCTTTTTTAGTATACTATGTGAGCAACTTCAGAGAAGGGAAGAGACACGCGTACGACTTTTTTTGTAAGGGTATTTTTTAGAATTTCAGGGATAAAATGTTTGATGGTAGTATAGATTAAAAGGGTAAATTAGAGATTTTAAAGATAGATGTTAAATTTTAGACGGGTAGTTTGTTTATATAGCTATATAGATGTTGTTAACAATTTTATTAAGGGTATTATAAATATATTAGGTTGAGATATTAAATTAGTAAATAAAAAGATGGGTAGTTTGGGTAGAATTTTTTTAAAGATAACACTTATTTTGGCGCGTGAATACCAAACCCTATGACATAACGTTCCCGCCAAATAGATAATATACTCTTTGGCCTCTATATTCTCCCCCCTTTTCTTCCCCTCTTTCTAAAAACCAACTCACATGTAAAATAACACTAACCCTAATCCTTTGGACGATTCAATCTATATTATACCTAATATAAATCAAATCAGAAAGATGAAAGGAGGTACGCTTCAGATCAATTGGCACGACACGAAGCCCGTCTTAACCCTAGATTTCCACCCTTTTTCCGGCCTTCTCGCCACCGCCGGCGCCGATTTCGACATCAAGGTTCCATTTTTCCCCATTTATATTATGTATCTATCTTCTGTATGTATATGTGTGTAAGTTAAGTTAATTGTGAGTCAACATTTGGTCAAACTGATGTAGAATCCAGATTATTAAGCGTAATCATGTTTTGTGAATATCTCTACTTCTCTACTTACATTATAAAGATTTGTTCCCTCCATTTTTTCAACTTTAAGTAATTAAAAACCCCAAAATACCTTTGTCATTATCCTTAGAAGAAATCTCAACCACTCATTGATCTCTCTTCTTGAATCTCAACTACTAATTCTTCTCCCTCCTCCATAAATCATATTACTCCTCTACATCATTCAAAAACTTTTATCTCAAAAACCGTACATCGATAAATTATATAATTGTTTCATGCTCTTTTATTAGAGATGTCATTCGATATCCTTTCGACGAATTTTTAAATCCGAGGGCGGAGCCGTACGGCTAAGGCATTTGGCTATCACACTATGACATATCACCTACTATGACCTATCACACTCTATGATCTATCACTCCCACCATCTCACCGCCGCAACGCGAGGGTACTTTCCCTTGCATAGATATAATCATCTGTATAAAGATAGTTAAGTTGTATTTGTATACTTTTAGGGTTTTTGTGACTATAAATATAATATTAAAATTATATCTATGTGGAAATGGAATTGTGCAGCTGTGGTTGATAGGCCCATCTGAAGAAGGGGAAAAGAAAGTGCCTACAGCTACTTATCAAAACAGTCTTTCTTATCATGGATCGGCTGTTAATGTTATCCGTTTTTCGCCTTCCGGTAATCCTTACATCATTTCGAGTCACGTTTCTGCGTATATTTATTTTGACATTGACTGCTTACTTAGAACTATGCATGTGTACATTTTCTTTTCTCTTTCATATTTCACTTAATCACTTAAATGATAAGCATATATCGTTATGTATATATTTTAAAGTACTAAGTTTGGTCACTCTATACAAAGAGTGTCATCTAGTGTTGCAAAAAATGGTATTAAAAGAAACGACGGAGAGAAAGAGAGAAACTGATGTAGAGATAAAAATGAGATAACTAATTGCACTTGTTGATTCACGCAAATGCTAGGAACAATTCTTTTGATTATCGTTGATTCCAAATAAATAATGATAATCGGGAATTTCACACACTAACACACACACTTGTGGATAGGGAGAAAATGACTTTTCATATATCTAAAAATGCTGATTAGAAAACATAACTTTGATCCCAATTTATAGTAGGGAATCATGACAATAAATTAAATGCATTAGGAAATTCAAGAGTCAAAAGTAAAGAAAAGGATAGTCAAAAATAAAGAAAATGATATCAAGATGTTTCTACAATCTACATCAGAAACTTATACCTTTATTGTAAGCGGGTAAATGGTAAACTTGAATCTTCATCTTTTTAACATTTAAAGTTTGCTGGTTTGTGAGTTTTAAGTTATTTGTATCCAGATTTCTAGTTTACATTATCATTTTAAAGTAATCTCCATCTGATACTTGCAGGAGAGTTTCTCGCCTCCGGTGCTGATGGTATGAGTTGTTAACCTGATTCAGTAATACATTATTTTCTTCCATATATAAAAATTATTGTTTCAGTTTTTTTGTTAATGTAGGCGGCGAGCTAATAATATGGAAGCTGCACAATTCTGATTCGGGTCATGCATGGAAGGTCCTCAAGACACTGTCGTAAGTCCTCTTATTTGCATATGCATCTATACATAACATATGGCATTCAAGGAGATTTCTTATCTAGGATGGGAATTGGTAAATCTGGTTAGTTTATTTAAGAAAAATGATGCCTGTGATAGTTTTCCAAAAAGAACGTTTCTCTCATACAAGGATGGTCTTTTTGGTAAATTTATTTCTTATAATCTTAGCTGATATATTACTAGACAGGTTTCATCGAAAAGATGTATTGGACCTCGAGTGGTCTCCTGATGGTACATTTCTCATATCTGGATCAGTGGATAATTCGTGTATAATATGGGATGTATATAAAGGTAACACGAATGATTGAAATCTGAAGCGTGATATATCAATATCAAACTCTAGGTGGAGATTATCTGATTATATTTTTTGTTTTTCTATCAGGGTCTGTTCATCAGATTTTAGATGGTCATTTTCATTATGTTCAAGGTGTAGCATGGGATCCCTTGAATAAGTATGCTGCTTCGCTCAGTTCAGATAGAACATGTCGTGTATATGTCAATAAACCACAAAATAAAACTAAAGGAAGTGAGAAGCTAAATTTTGTATGCCAGCATGTCCTTACAAAAGTGGAACCACAAGTGTTAGAAGAATCCAAGGTCAGAAACTGATCAACTTGAGCTCTTTTATTTTCATGTTTCTTCCTTAATGATTGCAGTTAATGAGTTAAGATGTGATATTCATGCAGTCTGCTAAACACCACCTTTTTCATGACGAGACACTGCCATCTTTTTTTAGAAGACTAGCATGGTCACCTGATGGTTCATTTCTTCTTGTGCCTGCTGGTAAGCTTATCTTGATTTCAGACATTTATGTGAGGAGGTTTTCCTATCTAGGCTACCCGGGGAAATTGAGTCTTTGACTCAGATATACGTGGCCTAACCGTGGTATCCCTGTGATGTGTCCGAACCTTTTTCTTAGCCACTCCCAAGATGTTACCCAGTGACGTTCGAACTTGAGATCTCTTATGAGAACATTTGGTCTTAACAAGACATTTACTTTTATTCTCTGGTATTGCTTGATTTTTTCTAAAGTTATATCTTAACTTGCAGCTTACGCTTAATGTAATTTCTTATCTGTTACAAGTTAATAAGTAGATGGAGTAAACATAATGTGTTTTATTTTTATTTTGTCTTGGTTCTGCTGATATAAACATGACTATGATACAGGTTTATACAAACTCTCGCCCACTTCTGAACCTGTCAACACCTCTTATGTTTTGTCAAGAAAAGACCTGTCAAGGCAAGATATGTTTGTTTTCATTATTTCATTGTTATTGAACCTTTGGTATTAGTGTTAAAAATGAATTTTGAAAAATAATTAGTGCTAACAGTTAATAAATTTTTCTCCCTTTTAGTTCCAAGTTCATTTTTCATTGTTTTTGTACTTTGATATTACAGGCCTACATTGATGCTTCCTAGTGCCAGTAAAGCTGTTGTAGCAGTGCGGTTCTGTCCCCTGGCCTTCAGCCTTCGTGGGTTGAGCTTATGTAAGTTTTTATTTTTCCGAGCGGAGGTGGCAAAATGGACGGGTCTGATGGATCGGGCATTAGGTCAAAATTGGTAAATAATTCTGGGCAAGTCTAGCTGGGTTGTTGACTGGCCAGTGTTTTAGGAATAAGTAGTTGGTCAAGTATGATGCTTAAAGTCAGATTTTTTAAATAATAGTTTAACTCTTGAAATAATATGACTTATACATTACAAATACAGTTGTACTTTGGCCACTATATATTTCAATTTGTCGAGCTCACCCGTTTTCTCTATTACGGTGAACATAATCCAAATGGAGCCGTTGATAAGTAGATGGGTTTAATTTGCGACCTTTAGTTGAACCATTGATGCCAGTTTCAAATGAGTAACATGCTAATCTTAGTCATTATTTTTGTATCATGCAGCTTCATCTTTCAAGCTTCCATATCGGTTGATTTTTGCGATTGCCACGTTAAATTCGTTATATGTGTATGACACGGAAGGCATTGAGCCTATAACAGTCTTAGCTGGACTTCACTATGCAGCCATAACAGATATTGCATGGTAATATTTTATGCATCTAATTTATCTATTCCAAAGTATTGGGTAAAAAATTGACTGTCAATCACGCTAAGCTTCAAAATTTTTGCCTTGTGAAAGAAGTGATTAGAAAAGAAAAAAGAAGCCGCATGTGGAAAATGTTTAGATTAAACATGTAACAAGATGCTTCATGAAGTTTGTGATTCTCTATTTTCTTCCCAATTTTTGATTAACTAGGTCCCCCACAGCCAAGTTCTTGGCACTGTCTTCACAAGATGGTTATTGCACGCTTGTGGAATTTGAGAACGATGAATTGGGAGTACCTGTCTCCTTTTCAGGTTCACTTTTATTTTATTGTTGGCACTTGGCAGTACTCTTAGATTTTGTAATATTAACCCATTACTTATGAAAGCTATTTGATTATGTTTTACTATAGCGAGTCAAATGAGTAAGAAAATGGCTAAGAAGAAAACGTGTTAAATGGGTTGAAAGTTACCAAAGTGTAAATACTCATTACATGTTTTTTAGAAATGCAATTACGCAAATCCGCGTGATATCTTTAACTTAATTTTACAAAGTATTCACCATGGGAGTAAGAATGTAGTTATTGTAATCGTATTTGACACAATACTTGTTTATAAGAAATAGAAAAAAACTGGTTTGAGAGTGTGTCAACTCACCCAAGCTAACCATTTAGCCCCCTCTAATTTTTGTTTTTGTTTGCGGAGGCAATTGAATATCTTTTGCTTTATTTGATCAGGAGATGAGCAAATTGCAGCAGATCGACACACACTCATCGCCCATGATGTTGAGAGCATGGAAAGAACAAGAGAGATCAAGAAAGTGAATGAAATTACAAATGTTGATGCTATGGAAGCACATAAACAGGAAGGAAAATCAGCGCAACCTAGCTTGGTAAATACTGAGAAACAAGAAGGAAAACAACCAGCCAAAAGAAGAATCACACCCATGGCCATAGATTGAGTTGAGCCTATAGAAGGTGGCATGTTTTATCCGTACAAAATTGTATTGTTCGTTTTAAATATTTGGGCTGAAAGTAGACGTAATCCATTCAGAGTCCCCAGATATCACAAATGCATATTGGTCCAACTTACTGTAGTTTTCTTTTAAGTTCTAAAATTCCTCATCAAGGCCTCTTGAACTTTTCAGATTACAAATATAGTCTTAATCTTAGATGTTTAAGTTTCTAGATATTATATAAACGCTTCTAACTTACATGTTTTTGTATTGAGTCGTCATCAAAGAGTCTATATCTATTTATCTTAATCTTAATCTTTTGTCATCAAACTTACAAAAATATTTATATTTAATTTTTTAAAGTTATAATTGTCACTTAAATCAAGAGTGTTAATTGTTATTAAGGAATATGAAAACAACCTGTTATTTAATTATCACAGGACAAGTGATTGAAAATAAATATATTCGTATTATGATCAAGTATATATATTTGAATGTCAGGATCACAAATATGTTTATATTTTAATTCTTAATTATCAATCATAATAATATCATATTATGAGTACAACTTGTTTCAAAAAATTGTATAATGGAGAATTTATTGTAGCATGTGTTTGTGTAATAACTATGACAAACAATGTCATGAATATGTCTCAGCTAATAATGACAGTGACGAATATTGTACTACAACTTGTAAAGTATAACACTTAGAACGTTAGATTTTCAAAATTATAAGCTTTTATGAATTAAATGTATGAAAATCTAATATTGATAATATCGTAAACCTCGTGTTTAGTGGGTCTAAAATCTAGTATTAAATTTAAAAGAAACAGTGTGATTGTTTGGAGAACTATTTTAAAAGAACCCGTGCTTAATCTTTACCACACTAATTTTTGCATCAGCACAGTATTGGAGCAAGTAATCTTGAACTTCCGAAGGTATTTCACGATCCGACTTCAAAAACTTCAAACCCCGGAATGGTGAACATCCAACCATCATCAATTCCTTGGGAAACAGGGACAAAAGCTCAACAGTATACTTGGAAATCGTAAGGGATTTGGCATTGTGAAAAGTCCCAAATATTGATCACTTGATGAAAAAGTTGCTTCTGGCGCCTGACCCCTACAAAACTACATAATGATGGTCCTTGATGATCGAAGACGAACTCATCAAGAACGGGAAGAGCTTGAGGAGGAGGGGTTGTGAACACTGGGAAAGTACGGACAACAGTCCGATACTTGAAGATTCTGAGTTTGGAAGTCGAAAGCTCACAATGATCAAGCCTACAAGAATAGGAGCACTTGATGGTTAATGCTGAAAGTTGTGAAGCACGTACAGTCAAACTATAATCATCTTTTTCTCTTTTCTTTTTTTTGGAACGGCAAACTGTAATCATCTTTATAACAACATTAACGGCACAAAGTTAGCTTCTCCAAAGCAAGGAACCCTGAGAACGAATCAGCATTATTCGTAATAATTGCCCCACGTAGATATAGATTGGTCAGGTTCTTGAACGATCTGCTGCTTTGTCCCAAAAACCGGCAACTGATTTTTGTATCGCTCTTTAGTTTCAAGCGTGTTAAGGAATCCAAACCGGTATGATCGTGCAAGCAATCTGGCCAAGCTCCCCCGTTTTCAAAACTACCGATAGATGCTATCAATTCTTTGACACCATTGGAAAGCGCATAACCAAATACAGTTTTCCAAATCTTGGAACTAGATGATACATAATGGTGCAAGGTTACCTTGTTTAACTTTACGGATTTATCACGACAATCTAAAATCTTTGTAACTATCTCATTGAAATCACCTTCTTTATAAGTAACAGAACCGTAGGGGTCGATATCGAGATTGGGGATCAAAGTCCATAAAGAAATCCATGATTTCGATAACGCAGATGTTCGAATGGCCTGTTTGAGGCGAAGCAACGACAGAATATGAACCTTCAGGGGTTCGGGCAAGTTTGTGAGTCTGTCTTCTTCTTCTTCAACATATTGATTTGTCGCTTTTACTAATTTGTGTGTTGCATATCGTGTAGTAGGTTTGATCTTCTTCTTATTAATATTGATCATGACATCAGCCTTATTTGGCTCTTGATTTCGTTTTCTTTCGATCGACTTTTTTGCGGTATAGTATGTGTTGTAAGGGATATATATATTTGCGAATGAATATTCAACAGGGATTAGTTTCCTAAAATGTAACTATCTTTGATCAAATGTCTATAGTAGGAAAAAACTAAAGTTATGTGTATTGTATGTAAGCAACTTGTTACATTCGGGGAAACTAATCCCTATTCAATATATATGGATACTGATACTGATAATTTAGTCAACTTTCCTAATTTCAAGTAATAGTTTAAGTCCGTTAGGCATGGGTGGAACTACCCAACTTGGAAGGGCTTTCATATACAAGGAATCCCACTATAAAATAGCCCGATGATGGAACCGGAACACCTAGGATGTGCTTGAGTTTCCGAAATAGTGTAAAAATATTTGAGATTTTTTGCTTATATGAGTTTTTTCGGAGTGGGCCGGGCAATTCATATGAGTGGGAGGACTTTCGATGCCAAATGACAATATCCTGGTTATTGGATGTACCAGGTATATATGACAACCATATAAGCTGACACTTGTAGGTTTTTTATTAGTCGGATACATCCAATAACCTGAATTTGAAAGTTTATTACATACAATAAGCATCCAAATAGTTCATTACACAACATAAACATTTGTGTATAGTTCATTACATTCTCAGGTCTTTATCCCAATTTTATACATATAATCTATCTGTTCCAGGATAATGGGTGAAGATGACTTGTTCGTCAATCACGCTAAGCTTCAAAAATTTTGCCTTGTGAAAAGAAGTGACTGGAAAAGAGAAAAATAAGCAGCATGCGGAAAATTGTTTAAATTAAACATGTAACAAGATGTTCAAGTTTGCGATATTCTATTTACTTCCCTTTTCTTTTTTTGATCAATTAGGTCCTTTACAGCCAAGTTCTTGGCAGTGTCTTCACAAGATGGTTATTGTACGCTTGTGGAATTTGAGGACAATGATTTAGGAGTACGTGTCTTCTTTTCAGGTTCACTTCTATTTTATTGTTGGCAGTCCTCACTCCTCACCAGAATTTGCAATATAAGCCCATTATATATATTTATTGTCATCACAACAAAGAGAAAAAAATAGTCTTTTACTTTTAATCTAAGCCATTGAAAATAATTAACAACAAACTCCTAACCATTCAAATTAAAAGTCAAAATATAAGTTTGGTGAGTTTCAAATTATATAACACAAACTAACAACAACACAACTAAACAAACAACAAAATACGGCAAACACAATATAGTTTAAAAGTCAAATGGCTAAACATGGAAAGCTTTAAATTCTATTAAACAAGACATTAAGAATGACAACTAAAACTACACGGCAAAAAAAACTAAAAAAATTTCTTTGCTGAAACATTCTTAATTAATATTAGTATTAGAATCTTTATTAGAATCTTTATAAATGAATAAGAGATTTGATCAATTACACTATAAAAATCACGAACCTATACTTTTCATTTGAATACTATCATAAGTTTGAACAACAAGATAAAAAATATAGTTTGTTTTTATATTCATATATTTCTTCATAGAATGTTATTGCTTTAACTAATTATATGTATGTTGTTCATGTTTTTTTGTAGGATGTTCAAGACATCGACCACGTACAGAATGTAAAGAGAAATGAATTCGCATTTTACTTGAATGAAGTCATGTCTTGAATAAATTGTAACTAATAAAGTAGTAATGTTTAGCAAAAGATTAACTGTGATTTTTTTTTTTTCTCATTTATTTTTGTAGGATGGTGAAAAGCTTTTGGATGATGCATATTAAGCTCTCACGAAATGACATTTCTAAGATTAATGAGTATGTATGTATTCAAAAGCACTTTATATATCTAATAGTGTGAAATTCTATTTAACAATACCTTTATTTAAAAATACTATCCAACTCTTTTTACTGTTCCATTTTCTTTTATAGGATGATTTTGATTGTGGTACATTTATTAGATGATGATGATGACATCCCATTTATCAAATGTATGAAAGCCAATCTCAAGAGCAGAATCAGTTATACTGATAGAGGAAGACACCGATGAAAATCTATCATTTTTTTTTTGTTATTTAATAAAGTTGTTTATTTTTTATTAACATTGTAGATTTAAGTTTTATATATATAGGGAAAACCGAAGGTGGTGCTGTTATGCACATAAATTGGGTTAAATCCTTTTACATGCTAATTTCTTAATCCATAAATATATAATGAATAAATAATGGGCCCCCATGTTTTTTACGGATTAAAAAATCAACATGTGAGGGATTTCACTCAACTTAAGTGCCTAACAGCACACCTTCACTTCCCTCATATATATATTTAAATTTTTTATATATATAATATAACATTTTTGCAATATTAGCCCCTTAAGTCTCAAGGGGTATTGTGTTTCTTTTTATAGATATAGATAATATGTAATTGTGCTTTTGTTATGTCATTAAGCGTGTTGCTTAATGATTTTAATTTTAATTACATTTTGTTGTTCTAAAAAAAAATATATGGGAATGGTTTTTGTTTCATATATTTTATACATGTGTTTTTTTTTCTTTTTAGCCTCATTTAGTTACAATTATCATTATCATGTAAAAAATAAATTCAATGTCACATAGATTTTTTTTTTGGAAAGTCAATGTCACATAGATTTAATTTAATAATTAAATTTTATAATACTTACAACAAGACAATATTGCATTAATATAAACTATTGTACATATAATTCTAGATAGTACTCTTGAAAGTAAAGAATTTTTAAAATCGATAATTGATATCAATTAATACCGACAATAAATAGAAGAAAAAATTTAGATTTTGCAAAAATAGTTTGGTACAAAATAAAAAAAAATATCAAAATTGACAACTCATACAAGATTAAATCAATTCCATTTTTAATCATGGTAAATGTCCAATCTTATCAAATCTACGTCCAATATGGCAATATACATAAAAGAACAAAATTGAATTGATAACAATACACAGGTACAATACTTATTCTATTAATTTAAAAACAATCATGTTGTAATTTGAAATGTCTGGGTGAGTATCTCTGTCCAGATTCTTGGATGACAAGGGTTTTTGTCAAGAGGTTTAGTTTGACGAAAAAACAATCTAACGCGGTCTGGTTAAGACAACTAAATTTAAATATCTTTGCGATCTCCGTCTTATACCAATGACGATTTTAATGTAAGACTATTTTAATTTGTTTAAGATTTTATGAGATGAAGTTGATCGTGTTTTGTATGCTTTATCAATATATTTTATTGTTTCTAACCCGGTCAACGACCGGGTTATCTAGTTACTTATGAATGAGTAAGTAAGTAAGTAACTGCTCAGTGCCGCCTTCCGCGGGTTTTGAGCCACAATACCGGTGTATGAGGGAGGTTAAGATGTAGGCAGACCTTACCTCTACCTAAGTAGAGAGGCTGCTTTTAGTTTCTACCTAAATGGTAGAAAAGGCCCTCCAACCTTTGCATGGGATGAGGATCGAACCCATAACCTCTGTCTCCAGAGACAAGGGTGTTTACCACTGATCCAACTATGCTGTTTCATTACTTATGAATGAGTCTACATGGTTATGTTTTACTTTAACAGGTCAAATGGGTCAGAAAATGGCTAAAAAGGAAACATATGTGGGTTGAAAGTTGCCAAAGTGGTAATTACTGAATACATGTTCTTTTTGGAATGCAATTACACAAATCCACTCAATATATTTACAAAGGATCCACCTGGGACTAGAACCGAAAGGTGTTTGTGGGTCAACAGACCCAAGCTGACCATTTAGTCAATTATTGTACATTTTTTTTGTTTTTGCATACATATGTGTTTGGATATCTTTCTGCTTCATTTGCATAAGAAAAGGAAGTTTAGAAAATCAAATTATAATTGTAAGAATGTAGTTATTGTAATCTTATTTGACACAATACTTGTTTATTTATGCTGTAAGATATAAAGAAGGAATTGGACAGAAGTTTGTGTAAACCCACCCATTTAGACACCTCTAATTTTCGTTTTTGTATGCAAATGCATTTAAGCCCACCTATTTTCTCTACCAATGGTAGAGAAACTGCTTCGAGAAGGACCTCTGACCAAAAAACGAAGGAAACAAGTGCATGAGTATAGTAAGTGACCAATCGAGTATCACCTGAATACCTAACAAAAAAATATACTCTATCAAATAAACATCTTAGAACGTATCAAACCAAACATAGAACAGAGGAACATATAGAAACATATTAAGCTGAAGATAAAAACATATGAGTATTAAAACATTATAAACATAGCAGCATGCATTATTACCAAACATATATGACAAACGCAGCTATTATGAGTGACATATGCAAAGCTCGATCTCCCAGCAGCACGTCATATAAGCATAACTACTTGTACCATAAATATAATCTATGTTACCCGTGCTTAATCTAATTAATTTACCACGGCGGAGTATTGGAGCAAGTAATCTTCAACTTCCGAAGGAATTTCACCACCTGACTTCAAAAACTTCAAACCCTTGAATGGTGAACATCTAGTCATGAATTCCATTGGAAACAGGGACAAAAGCTCAACAATAGACTCAGAAATCGTAAGGGATTTGGCATTGTGAAAAGTCCCAAATATTGATATCACTTGATGAAAACGTTGCTTCTGGTACCTGACCCGTCCAAAACATAATGATCCTCCTTGACGATCGAAGACGAACTCATCAAGAGCCGGAAGAGCTTGAGGAAGAGGCGTTGTGAACACTGGGAAAGTACCAACATCAGTAGTCCGAAACTTGAAGATTCTGAGCTTTGGAGTCCAAAGCTCACAACGATCAAGCCTATAATAATCAGCGCACTTGATGGTTAATGCTGAAAGTTGTGGAGCTCGTACATTCAAATTACTATTATTATCCTCAAAACAACAATGGTACAAAGTTAACTTCTCCAAAGCCGGGAACCCTGAGAACGAATCAGGATTATTCGATATAATTGCCCCTTGTAGATATAGATTGGTCAGGTTCTTGAACAATCTTTGTCCCAAAAACGGGCAACTGATTCTTGTTTCGCTGATTAGCTTCAAGCGTGTTAAAGAAACTGAGCCAGTATGATGCAAGCAATCTGGCCAAGCTCCCCCGTTGGAAAGCGCATAACCAAAAACGGTTTTCCAAATCTTGGCGCTAGATGATACATAAGGGTGCAAGGTTACCTTGTTCAACTTTACCGCCGATTTATCTAAAACTTTTCTAACAATCTTATCCACATCACGGAGTGTACAAGTAGTAGCAAAATCATAGGAATCAATATTCAGAGTGGGGCTCAAAGTCCATAAAGAAACCCACGATTTCGATAGCTGGGATGTTCAAACGGCCTGTTTGATGCTAAGAAACGAAAGAATATGAACCTTTAGGTGTTCGGGCAAGTTTGTGAGTCTGTCTTCTTCTCCTACATATTGATCTACTAATTCTTGTTTTTCATAATGTCTAGTACTAATATTCTTCTTCTTATTATTATTATTATTACTAATTGGCTCTTGATTTTGTTTTCTTTTCATCGACTTGTTTGTTGGATGATTCATGTGTTGAAGATTGGCCATATTTTATATATTCGTTCGTTCAATTCGTACGATATATATGTTGTTGGTTACGGAGATGATTTGTTAATCGCCTTTTCTTATGTGACTAGCCGATCGACAAATCCCTCACAAAAGATAATACGACTAAGAGAAGAAACCAAACACCAATATATATATATATATGTATGCTTTTTAATTACTGTAATTGGTTTCTTATTCGACCAGAAAGAAAGAAAGACACGGGAAGATACCGAATAACCAAATCAGAGGATTGACCGGATATCCTTTGTATAATCGGCTCTCCCTTATATAAAGGACTAGAAGGAGGGACATATTTTAGAAAGTTTCTTAATTTAATAGGCACAAACTTCTTTTATATTTGGGTATTTCGGGTCAATCAAATAAAATTGCCTTTAAAATAATCTTAAAAACTTCATTCATTACAAGTTTATAAAATTAACATATTGTATAATCAGATATTATTATTATTTAAGTTTTTAACAACATATTGATTTGTTAAATTAAGAAAATATATTTATTTTTTTTGTTTTATTCATCCATCTTGGATGCATAGTCAGCAAAATGAAAACATCCAACAAAAAAACATGATCATTTTTTATGTTGACAGATCAATGTGTTATTAAACACTTATATAATGATAATTAGTTATACTATGTTAGCTTTATGGACTATTAATACATCAAAATGATGTTTTTAAAAGTGTTCACAGTGTTTTTACTGTAGTATTACCTTTCTACACTGACTGATTCAGTGTTGTAGAGGATGGAGCTATGGACCCTAGCCCATGTCAGCCCATTAATATTAATCTTAGACTTTTAGCCTTGCCGAACATGAGAATATTTAGACTTTTAGCCCATCAGTATTAATCTTATACTTTGCTATTTCTAAATGTAAAAGTGTCAATCACTTATCTAACCTTGATGATTTTATATTTAGATATAGGAAAATGATTGATTATGTAAAATCTTTTTAAATTATATTATTGTGACAAATGGATTTTACTTAATCTCTTTAAATCTCTTTTTAGTCTTACCCCTAAAAATTTTAACATGTTATCATTCCAATGAATTAAAAATATTTTTAGACTAAATAATATATATATTATGAAATATTATTATTTTATATTTGATTTGATATACTCATATACAGTAAGTCATACGAGCATTATTGCTAGTACAAAACATAAATATTGACAGAGAATTAAAATATATATTTTTAGCTTTAAATTGAGGCGGTACGAATAAAAAAACATTATGGACCCCCCAGGAATATATAAATATGAATTTTATCCAAACTCAAATCTTTTTCCGTTCGTAGCAATTTCAGTTAATCCAAACTCAAGTCTTTATGGACTTCCAGTTTTTCTTACTTTTATCTCAACAAAAAAGATTTAAATTCTTATGAAACATTTTTTTTGTTTGACCATATCTTATTCTTTAAATTTTTTTGATTTCTTTCCTATTTCTAGGATCGAATTTAAACCGCTATTGTTTTCTGTTACACCAACAAAATAATATTCCCATATTATCTAATAAAATTGTATATTTGTAATCTTGGAATATATCTTTTTTTGGGAATTTTTTACTTTTATTAAAATTTACCATTCTTTTGGGCCACATTAACGATTTTCTTGGATTATTTGAATGATTTTAATCCAAAATAAACTATGATTCTTTTAACTTTACATGAAATTCTTTCAAGTAAATATAGAAATTCATCCTTTTATATTCTGGGTATTTGTTAATGTTTTTTGGGTTAATATTAGTCATTGATTTAGTGTTTTGTTAGTTTTGTCTAGGTTGAAATTTTCAAATTTTTTTATTTATAATTTTTTACCATTTAAAAAAATAATAAATAGTTCATTGTGAATTCGTAATGTCATCTGGGAATGTTCAAAGCTTCAACATTTTCATAAAATCGAGCAGGTTAGATTTCTTTCTAATGATTATATACATTCATGTTTACGATTTCTGTGATTATAAATATATACATGTTTATATTGATAATGTTTACAAATTCTTAATATGTTTTATTTTATTGTATTTTTGTTGATTCTGACATATAAAGTATTTATCATTTTGTATCCTTATAGAAGTAGATCTGTACATGCTCTAATTCTTTTATTTATTTATTATATTAGTGATGATAATGATTATTAGATCTTAGATTCTGTTGTTTAGTTGATAGAATTATTGGATATGTGAATTGTGAAACATGTTTTAATGTTATTGGCTTATTGGATATATACAAGAATATAAGAATGATCATAAAATTCATTACGTTATATTCTCGATTAAATTAGCGCATTTCTACATACATTATGTTTTTTTGTGCTTATGAACATGTTTAATGATTTTTCTGAGTATGTGAGGCGGGTATTATCAGTTTCATTCTATTGTATGTTTATTAATATTTTAGATTTTGCGAGGTAAAAATGTCAGTAAATTGTGCCGTCGCTTGTCTTATGATAGAGATTCCCGTGTAAAAGGGGAAGATATAATGGGTGTCTAGATGTGCATTTAAGATGATCATAATTATGATTTATCTTTAACTATTTACGTGCAAATAAATTAGATCCAGAGATGTAGGTTAGGCGTTAATGTAAGGAAACTAATTATTGATATACTTGTGAAATTACCTAGCTATCCCTAACTTTCAGCACCCGACTAGCCGAATGTGTAATTATCTGATTTTTATTCTTCGAATTGTTATGATTTATTCGAAAATGCACAACCAAAGATCCCCATAATTTTGTCGAGATAAGTAAAAGGTCAAGAATTTCAAATTTGCATTGGCTTGATTGTTAAACAAGATCACAACAAAACTTGTTCAGAAAGTGATTCTATTCTTTATATATATGTTTTCTGGAAAACCGACCCATTATCAGTCTCCACTTTTGTTTTTGATATTGATAAGGCTAAATCATCTTAATATATTTGTGGTAAAAGAAATGAATGTACAAGATCAGTATTAACTGAGTATAAAGTCATTTTCTGTAAATAATTTGATGCTGATCTATGAAAATTGAGCTCTCAAATTTTATCTTAAAAACAGATATATGTGTTGGGTTGTGTTGTGTTTTGTTTGATTATAAGTATTTTAGTCAGTATACTGTTCATGTCGGGCCAGGACATTCCTTTAAAGTTTCCTTGTCATCTGAAATGGTTATCAACTAGTATTTGAGTGCGCCCTTCGCAAGACATTTTTATGATATTGCAATGCTGTCAGCCTGTCATGATTCATGGATTCGGCGATTCGCCATTCGTCACCTTTCTAGTGTAAACTGGTCATTTCAGTTTTCAGCTAATCAATTGCAGAAATATTTAACGGCAGGAGTCCACGTAGTAGAATGCTGTTTTATTTACACATGTCATTCATTCGACTTTTTATATGGATAACACGAAAGGAAAGATTTGTAGAATCATTGGTGGTTTGCATATGTTTCTATTTTTATACATTATCTTTATATATAACATGATCTTGAATTATTTCTTATATGCTGTTTAATTATTGTTGAATGGATATTTAAATTTGAAAGACAAATTTTTGGATGAGAATCTTACAAGCGCTTGGTTTGATTTTGAC